>NC_057389.1:83839803-84139803 GCF_019320065.1 Cervus canadensis | reverse complement strand
AGGAAGCAAGCTTTCCTGTGCATCAGAATCCCTGTGGGGGTTTGTTAGAACACAGGCTGCTGACCTCTCCTTGCAGAATTTCAGATTCACCAAGTTTGCGGCAGGTCCAGGAATGTTCAAGGCTAACAGTGATACTGATGGCTCAATGGTTGAGAAATACTGACTCTGAAGATTTACAGCTGAATATTTCAAAACAATGGGCAATTCTTAAGAGTATTACTATATGCCAGGCATATTTCTAAGCACTTTAAATACAGGAACTCATCTGATAATACCTTGAAAAGCACTATGCTATGTTTTAACACTCCCTTCAAATCCAAGAAACTCTGGCAAACTCTCACTTGGAATCTCTCGGCCAGGGCTCATGTTCCCACCTTACACTCACATTTGTTAACCTCTTGAGCTCTTATACACTATTTTAAAGTGTGTGTGTGTGTTTTTAAATTATTTGGAAAGCCATTAGGTTGAATGGTTTTTCTCATGAAAAACAACAACCTAGCCACTGAAGAATGTGTTTTACTCCACAGTTTTCATCAAAAAGAAGAGCCTATTCACTGCAGCAAACAAAGAAACATTTCTTAACCTGGAACTCCACAGGGCTCAGTGCACGGGCGTAGTCAGACATGCCTATCTCCCGAGTCTTTCCCGGGGAGAGGTCTATTTGCATATTTTAAAAGCTACTACCTGAGGATCAAGCTTCTAATTTAGCACACACACAGACGGCCTGATGCTGCTCAGAAACGAGGTCAGTGGGCACCATCTCCACAGTTTTCCTCTTGCCTGTTCCAGGTCCCCCAGTGTCTCCCAGGGGACACACTTTTTGATTGCCTGGCTTTGGTGGCCAGCTGGGCTCCAGGTCGTGGGTCCCGGAACATGAAAGCGATCAACTAATTCTTTCCTAGCTATCACCGCAACGGCTCAGTGCCTAGGAAGCAGACAGAGATGCCGAGCTCCCAGCTTTTCCGTGAAAGGGGTCTACCTGTGTAGTTCAGAAGATGCTGCCTGAGGGTCTGACTTCCAGTCCGCCTGCATCCAGGTGACTGCAAGGTGCTGACTGAGATCCTCCCCTCTGACCACTGGTGGGTTTTGGCACACCCTCAACAACAAAGAATGTGGCTTTGGACAATCACTAGGTTTGAGAGCCAACCAAGAACTTGGACCAGGCTGATGACAACATTCAATTCCTGCACATGGCCAGTACATCACACCTGGAAGAGGCGGCTGCTTTATATAACGCACAGAAGAGACCAGAGTGTCCAGGAAGATGAAGAAACAGGTCCCAAACAAAAGAACAAAATAAAACCGAAAAACAGACCTTCATAAAATGGAGTTAAGTGATTTACCTGATAACGAGTTCAAAATGAAAGTCATAGAGATGCTGACTGACGTCAGGAGGGCAATACCGGAAAAGAGTGAGAATTTTAACAGCAACAGAAAATGTAAGTACCAAACAGAAATCACAAAGCTGAAAACACAATTACTAAGTTGAAAAATTCAACAGAAAGGTTCAACAAAAGACAAGCTCATGTGAAAGAAGGGATCAGCAAACTCAAAGACAGGGCAGTGGAATTTGACAGAAGGAGAAAAAAATAAAGAAAAAAAAAAAGTGAAGACAGAACAAGAGACAACATCCAGCAGACCAATACGTATGTTATATGGTGCCAGAAGAAGAAGTCAAAGGCAGAAAGCTTATTTGAAGAAAAATACTGGCTGAAAAATCTGCAACCTTGGTGAAAGAGACAGATATCCAGATGCAGGAAACCCACAGAGTTGCAAATAAATGAATAAAAAAAGACCCACACTGAGATACATTACAATTAAACTGCCAAACCTTAGAGACCTACAGATACGCACACAAGGAGCAAGAACCTTCCCCCAAAAAAATTTTTTAAAAAAGCAACTTGTTACATATAAAGTAATCCTCCATCCCTTATAGAAATGTTGGAGAATAATGTGGGAAGGTATGTTCTAGGTGCTAAAAGAAAAAAAAGCAAAAAACTGTTAACCAAGACTATTCTACCAGCAAGCCTGTCCTTCAGAAGTGGAAGAGATGAATTTTCCAGACAAGCAAAAGTTGCAGAAATTCATCATCACTGGAACAGACAAAAAGAAGTTACAGGGAGCTAAAGTTAAAGCTGAAACAAAAGGATGATAGCTACTAAGAGAAAAGCATATTAATGTGTAATTATCACTGATAAAGGTAAATGCACAATTAATGATGGTGGATAAACCAATAATTTATACTTACAAATACTTATAAATCTAGTATAAACATTAGAAGACAAAATTAATAAAAAGAACTAGAACTATAATTTCTTAAAACATTATGCAAGGTAAAAAAAATATAAATTATGACGTCAAAAACATAAAATGGGGAGAATAAAAATATTAAGCTTTAGGATGCATTCAATCTAAAGTTGTCACCTGCTTAAAACAGACTGTGATAAATGTAAGATGTCTTATATAAGCTTCATCATAACCACAAACCAAAAACAAAACCCTACAATGGATATACACAAGAGAGAGAGAATGAATCTATAGCATAGCACTATTAAAAAAAAAAAAATCAAATCACAAAGGAAGAGAAATAGAAGAAATGAGTTATAAAACAGCTAGAAAACAACAAAATGGTAATGCTAAATTCATGCCTATAATCACTTTAAATGTAAATGAACTAAACATTCCTGTCAAAAGACACAGGGTAGCTGAATAAAATAGAAACCACAGACTCAGCTATATACTAAGGACAAGAGAGAGCACTTCAGCTTTAAGGACACAGACTGAAAGTGAGAAGAGAAAAAGGTATTCTGTTCAAATAAAAACCAAAAGGAAGCAGGGATAGCTATGCTTATATCAAACAAAACAGGTAAGACTGTAGTAAGAGACAAAGAAGGTCATTAAAAGGAGTCAATCCAACAAGAGGATACTTGTAAATATTTATGCACCAAATATGGAAGCACCTAACATATATAAAGCTAATATTAACAGACCTGAAGGGAGAAAGAGCAATACAATAATAGTAGGAGACTTCAATAACCCACATTCAAATATAGACAGATAATCTAGGTAGAAAATCAACCAGGAAACACTGGGCTTAAATGACCCTTTAGATCTGACAGACTCACAGACATTTACAGAACACTTTCCAGAATACTTCATACAATAGTAATAGAATACTTATTCTTCTCAAGTACACATGGATCAATCTACAGGATAGATCATATGTTAAGTCACAGTTCAAGTATTAATAAATTAAAAAGACTGAGGTCATATCAGGCATTTTTATCTGACCATGAAAATATGAAATGAGAAATCAATTACAAGAAAAAAAAAGTGGAAAACTCACTTCACATACTACTGACTAACCAACAGGTCACAGAAAAAATTAAGAGAGAAATCAAGAGACTTAGCAGGTGGTGCCCGCCAATGCAGATGACACAGGCTGGATCCCGGTCCCAGAAGATCCCACACGGTGCAAGGTGACTAAACCCCTGCACCGCAACTACTGAGGCCCACATACCAAGAGCCTGTGCTCCACAAGAGAAGCCACCACGAGAAGTCTGCTCACCACCACCAGAAAAGGCCCACGCACAGCAATGAAAATCCAGCAAAGTCAAAAACAAAATAAATTTTAAAAAAACCTTTCTAAGGGAAGTCAAAAAACATTGAGACAAAAATGGATATACTACATACCAATCTTCCGGGATGCAGCAAAAGCAGTACTAAGAAAAAAGTTCATAGAAACAACTACGTTAACAACAACAAAAGAACTCAAATAAATAATCTAACTTTATACCTCAAGTCGCTCAGTCGTGTCCGACTCTTTGAGACCCCATGGAATATACAGTCCATGGAATTCTCCAGGCAAGAATCCTGGACTGGGTAGCCGTTCCCTTCTCCAGGGGATGTTCCCCACCCAGGGATGGAACCCAGGTCTCCCGCACTGCAGGTGGATTCTTTACCAGCTGGGCCACTTCCCTGGGAGCTCAGATGGTAACGAATCTGCCTGCAATTTAGGAGACAAGGGTTCGATCCCTGGATGGGGAAGATCCCCTGGAGAAGAGAATGGCAGCCCACTCCAGTATTCCTGCCTGGAGAATTCCATGAACAGAGGAGCCTGGCAGGCTATAGTCCATGAGGTTGCAAGAGTCAGACACAACTGAGTGACTAACACACACACACACACCTCAAGTAGTTAGAAAAAGAATAAAGCCCGAAGTTAGTAGAAGGAAGAAAATAAGAGTGGAAATAAATGGAAAATAAAATTAAAAGGCAATAGAAAAGATTAGCAAAACAAAGAGCTACTTTTGAAAACAGAAAACTCTTTTAACTTACCAAAAAAAAGAGAGAATTTAGAAAAGAGGAGACATTACAACTGAAACCATAGAAATACAAAGAATCACAAAGATTACTAAGAACAATTACACGCCAAAAAAATGGACAAGCCAGAAGAAACTAGTTAACTTCCTAGAAACATGCAAATCTACCAAAACTAAACCATGAAGAAACAGAAAATCTAAACAGACTAATGACAAGTAAGGAGACTAAATCAGTAAACCGCCTGACAAACAACAGGACCAGATGACTCACCAGTGAACTCTACCCAACAGTTAGAAAGAATTAATACCGGGACTTCCCTGGTGGCTGGTGGTTAAGAAGCCACTGTGCAATCCGGGGCACAGGTCTGATCCCACAGGCCGGGGGCAGCCAAGCCCACGTGCCCCAAGGACGGAGCCCACGCGGCACAGTGAGAGAGTCTGCAGGACGCAACAAAAGGTCCTGTGCGCTCCAGCACAGCCCAAAGAAAAGAACACATTAAAGAATAAACAAAAGGAAGTAATATCAATCCTCTCCAAGTCTTCACAAAAAAATGAGTATACTCCCAAACTCATTTTACAGGGCCAGCATAATCCTGGTAACAGAACCACACATGGCCACTAAGGGAAATAAATTATAAGCCAATAATCCTGATGAAAACAGATGTAAAAATCTTAAAAAACTGAATTCAACAGTCAAAGTGTGATTACAGAGATAGAACTGTTCAACATCTGCAATCACAAAATAAGACATAGCACATTAACAAAATGAAGGGTAAAAGTCACATGATCTCAAAGAAGAAGAAAAAGCATTTGGTAAAACTCAGCATCCATTTATGATGGGATACTCTTAAACAAAGCAGGTATGTAGGGAGAACATACTCTGACGTAAAAAAGACTCTGTAACGATACGTCTCATTTCATTGTACTTTGCTTTATTGTACCCTACAGATATCGCATTTTTCACAAATTGAAGGTTTGTGGCAACTGGGCATTGACCAAATGCACTGGCACCATTTTCCCAACAACATCTGTTCACTTGTGTTTCTGTATTGTATCTTGGCAATTTTCACAATTTTTTTTTCATCATTATGCCTGTAGGTGAAAAACCCACAGCTAACATGTACTCAGTGGTGATGAGCGAGAAGCTTTTCCTCTAAGATCAGAAACAAGACAAAGATGCCCGCTCTTACCACTTTTTTTTTCAATATAGTATTGAAAATCCTAGGCAGAGAAATTAGGCAAGGAGGGGGGAAAGGCATCAAAACTGGAAAGGAAAAAGTAAACTGTCTCTATTTGCAGATGACATGATATTATATACAGAAAACCCTAAAGACTCCACCAGAAAACTGCTGGAACTCAGAAACAAATTATGAACAGGGGAATGGCACAATGGAAAAGACAGTCTCTTCCATAAATGATGCTGGGAAAACGGAACAGCCACATGCAAAAGAATCCAACTGGACCAACACCTTACACTACACCCAAAAACCTATTCAAGATGGACTGAAGACTTGAGTGCAAGGCCTGAAGCCGTAAAACTCTAGAAGAAACCGGGAACAAGTTCCTTGACATCACTCCTGGCAACGATTTTTTGAATTTGGTACCAAAAAATGGGATTTTTTGGAAATTCTTGGTACCAGTGGAATTTTATTCAGCCAAAAAACAAAGGATGGAAACACTGCCACTCATAACAACACGGATGAAACTGGAGGCCGTGATGCTAAATGAAACTCAGTTAGAAAGAAAAATGAGCGCTGTGCAAAGTCACTGCCATCTGAAATCAGAGAACAGAGAACAGACTGGTGGCGGCCAGAGGCAGGGGCTTAGGGACACGGGTGGGGGTGGAGGTGGCAGGAATGGGTTAAAGGGGCCAAAAGGTACAAACTCCCAGTTGTAAGTTCTGGGGATATAAAGTACAGCATAGTGACTCTAGTTAGCAATACTGTCTTATATATTTGATTGTTGCTAAGAATAAATCTTAAAAGTTGTCATAAAAAGTAAAAATAATTTATATGAGGTGTTGAGTGTCAACTGAATTTACTGTGGTAAGCATCTCACAATATATTTATATATCAAATCATTATGTTGTACGCTTTAAACAAACACAATGCTATATGTGAATTACTTCAATAAAACTGGGATGTGGGGACCTAGTCCTACTTACAGATCGAAAGTAGTGAAATAAACTTTAGCTCCATCACCCTCATACGATCTACATCTCACCATTTTCATTCCTTGCCTCTGGACTCAACCAAGATTTCTACAAACACACCACAAGTGTGAGTCATGGTTTTATTCCAGTAATGACTGGATAAATCCTAAGCGTACCAAGATGATTACAGAGTTCATACATCTATTTACAGGTATCAGTGATGATTTGAGTTACTAAACTCACTATCTCCTATCTGTGTCCATGAACTCCAAGTTCATGCCAAGTCTGATGAACACTGGGGGCAATATATAAAATACATTATCTTATATTCTACAAATAGTAAGCAAAACACATTATAACAGAGAAAGAAAACATAAAAAACCATTAGACATAATAAAGTAACTGTGGGGGAAAGATATTATTACCGTGACTTTAAAACATACAAAAATAAATGATTCACAGAGGATTTTACTACCTATTAATATTTGATGAGTTCTGATAGAGTGTCCAAAACGACATATAGTGGTTATGATTTGGGGGAGAGGATGAAAATCATGTGAATAAACCATTTAATAATATATTAATATTTAATATACCTTTTTCTCATTATCTTTATATCAAGTTTACTTAATGTGGCACAAAAGCCAAAAGATAACTGAAGTAACTGCTTGTAGACCTTAGCTCAACTAGAACCCTGAGGAAGGTGTACATAACCAGCACTGCCTATGGCCTTCTTTCACTTTTCCACTTTGGTGACTGCAGCCATGAAAATAGAAGATGGCTGCCCCTTGGAAGAAAAATTATGACAAACCTAGAAGGCGTATTAAAAAGCCAAGATATCACTTTGCCAACAAAGGTGCGTACAGTCAAAGTTATGGTTTTCCCAGCGGTCATGGATGGATGTGAGATTTGGACCATAAAGAAGGATGAGCGTCAGAGAACTGATGCTTTCAACTTGCGGTGTTGGAAACACTGAGAGTCCTTTGGACAGCAAGAAATCAAACTAATCAATCCTAAAGGAAAACTACCCTGAGTATTCACACTGAAGCTGAGCCTCCAATACTGCAGCCACCTGATGTGAAAAGCCACCTCACTGGAAAAGACCCTGATGCTGGGAAAGACTGAAGGCAGGAGGAGAAGGGAACTACAGAGGATGGAATGGTTGGATGGCATCACTGACACAATGGATGTGAGTTTGAGCAAGCTCCAGGAGATGGCGAAGGACAGGAATGCTTGGCATGCTGCAGTTCATGGGGTCACAAAGAGCTGGACACAACTTAGAACCAAACAATTCTATCAATGTTTACTTCAGCATTTGCTAAAGATATTCAAGTTTTTGACATTCAAAACTGTTGTTTCTTAGAGTGGGAGCTTTTGTATAATTCTCATATCCTTAGTTTTTAGTTTATTTTACTGATTCGGGTTAACTTCTCAGTTTATTTTTCACACCTAAACAATAGCTTTGGGTATTCTAGACCTACAATGATTAAATTTTTTAAATTGTTCTTAAAGGATCTGAAGCAGCTTTATAACATTTTTGGCTTCCCTTGTGGCTCAGTTGGTAATGAATCTGCCTGCAATGTGGGAGACCTGCTATCAATCCCTGGGTTGGGAAGATCCCCTGGAGAAGGGAAAGGCTACCCACTCCAGTGTTCTGGCCTGGAGAATTCCATGGACTGTATAGTCCATGGGGTTGCAAAGAGTCAGACACAACTGAGCGACTTTCACTTTCACTGTAACATTTTACCAGAGTAGTTAATAGATATTCAGACCAACAAAGTGACACTTTATTTCTATCCTGTATAAACAGGCATAACTCTTTATTGTGGACATATGCCACTTCTTTCTGCATACTTTGTTCTGGAAGCAACAACCCACTTCCTTTCCTTTCGAGAAATCACCTCTTCCTAACTCCAACCGGAAGATTTTCATAGGGTGTCAACCAGAGTAGTCCACAACCACGACCATGGTGTGTGCACAGGACACACTCTGGGCCAGAATCCTTCCCCGGGAAGGACTATACAGCAGGGAGATGCCCTTTCCTCCTCATGGTTGTTAAAATGAGATGATGAACCTGGAGCTGAGGGCAACCATGGGAAAAAGAACACCCACCTCTAGTCAGAAAGTAAGAAGCCAATGTGCAAAGAATCAAGAAAGAGAGTTGAGAAGTCCCAGGTCTTGGGGATTCTTTTTAAACAAATGTTTCTTTTTCTTAAACAAATGTTTAAGCAGCCAGATTCAGCTTTCCTGTGGGTAGTCTATGCACTGATACCACCAGTTTGGGAGTTTGGTTTCTAAGATCATAACCAAAAACCTCTAATTAATATGTCAGAATTAGTATTAATCCTTGATAAGTAAGAAAAATGGAGAGAAGGAAGGAGTAGACTGCAAAGATAGAAGGGAAAAAAAAATCTGTCAAAATTTCAGAAAACAATAAACCTTTTCAGTATGCCAACTTGTACTGTATGAAGATACACTCTGGGAATAATAAATGATAATTCCACTGCTCTGGTTTCCAGAGTGTGTGCACTCACAGAACAACGGAAGTGGTCCTCAGGTGAAGAGGCTTATGTAAGAGCGAATTCTACAGAAGATGAGAGCCGAGTCATCAATCACCACAGAGAAATCCAAACATCCAGCTAGGGTCACAAACGGACTGAGACCTAAGTCAGCGTACAGAAAGGCAAGGGATTTCACATTGGAAATACTTATACACAGGTGGGCTGCTGGTAACACACCTAAAATTCAGTCCTGAGTACAGTGCTATTTTCATTTGGCCCTTTAGAGTTTAGCAGATAAATAGCCTTTTCCCACCTAGTATAAATTTCAAAGTTGGTTAACAGATGAGAAGTTCATGGGAGGCCCCCAAATTTGTTTTTGATAGGGAATCTCCAAGTGAGTTTACAGTGACCTTGTCAAGGGCAGAACTGCTAAATGCAAACTGAAGGAATGAGCTGCTCTCCCTTCGCAGAACAAACCTCGTGAACAGTGATTTCCTTTTCTCTTCAGAGTCTGTGTCTGGTCTAAGCCACACAACGCAAGTATGAAAACTGAAACACAAAACAGGCTTCAAAAGAAGGCTGACATAGCTTTTCTAAGCACTAGTGATGTATTTTTCAATCTCAAGAGTGTGAAAGTCTTTACACCAGTTTCTGTTAGCACACGTCCACCTGGGCATGCATGCATATGTATATGGGGGGCTGAGCAGGGAAGGGGGCAGGGCACAAACATCAGAAGAGCGATGAAGCCTGAGGACGTGACATAAACTGATCAGAACCAAACAGGTACAAAATGGCAGACGGGTCAACCTTCACTCGACCTTGAGCCTCGGTGGACGCTCACTGTATGCATCTGCAAGCTAACTGACACACTCCGCCATGACAGTCTCGAGGCTGATCAAAAAGTGGGCAGTGGTCCGATTCCTGGAAATCCCCACTACCCCCCTCCCTGAAACAGTGGGAATAATCCTCCCACACCAACCCATAATAACTAACCGTGCCGTATTTCGGGGCTGTCTCACCTCCCGAGACGGCCCACACTCTGTCGGTGGAGTATGTTTCTCACTAAATAAATCCGTTTTTTACCTACCACTTTGTTTTTCACTGGATTATTTCTGCGATGAGACAACCAAGAACCTCAGCTTCATTAAGTCCTGAAATGGAGTGTGTGAGCGGAGTTGGAAGACTGTGGGTTCTGGCCAGGCTGGAGACGCGGGTTCAAGTCCCAGTCCGAGTCACAGAGCTTCACGTGTACTAGGGCTTCCCTGGTGGTCAGCGGTAAAGAACCCCCTGCCAAGGCAGGGGACACAAGTGTGACCCCTGGGTCAGGAAGATCCCCGGAGAAGGAAATGGCAACCCGCTCCCAGTACTCCTGACTGGGAAACCCCACAGACAGAGGAGGCTGGGGGTATGGTCCAGGGAGCTCGCAAGAGAGTCAGAAATGACTCAGCAACTAAGCAACAAGAGCTAACTTCAGGAAATGACTGTATACTGAACAAAGAAAATGTGAGTAATACACTGATATTACAGCAGTGAAGTAAAGATGATAAATTCGTGTTGCTTACGCCACTAAGCTTGTAATAATCTGTTACTGCAAGCCACAGGACAATACTGTACCGAGAGAGAGCGAATCACTTGCCAAGGACCCACAGGTAAAAGCAGGTCTGGGAGTCTTCCTTGTCCACTGTTCTTTTCTTTCCTCCACCACACACAGTCACTCAAAAGTAAACACCTTGGTGTTTCAAAAACAGTCATATAATCACCCCCAAACATATATGTAAAATAGAAAAAGAAAATAAAATGCTTGTATTAACTTTCTGTAAATATTGTTCACAATTAAGTCAAGCAATGTTCTATGTAATTATTTTTCTTGTACTATGTTTTGTGTTGACTTTCTTCTTTTTATTTGCTTAACTTCCTATGAAAGCAACATATTGTTTCAACACCAACCACAAATTTCTTGCAGTATAACTGGTTAAAAAGCTAAACGACTAACCCATACAGTCTGAAATTTCACTAAACAAAAGGAGTATCTTTGACTCAACTGACCTTTAAAAAGGCCCAAAATGTCTGTCTGTTTTTTTTAACTACAGGGTAATCTTCCTGTATTATTACTTTGATAATTTATTCTCCTCAATGACTATTTTCTACTTCGTGAAATTCTGTGGCAGATTTGAACTTTCAGGATTGATCATCTAATTTTCTTAACTTTTCCCTTGTACTTTTCATCCATTTCTTTTTTTAAATTTTGTTTCTACCTTTTACTTTCACTTTTTAAAAAAAGATTTATCTTCTAGTCCTTCTACTTGGCTTACTTCAGCTTATCAATCACTTCCAAACACCATTTGTTCTCAACTTGTTCTTTCTCTCTCCTCCCCACCCCTTCTTTGGAGGCACACTGTTCTTGTTTTGTGGGCCTAACATCTTAATCATCTGAGGAATGCTGACACTTTCATTGTAGTTCTTTTTTATTTCCTGTATCATCAATTTCCTCAGTTCTTTCAGTTAATTTCCTTTAGCTTTCCTCATGCCTGAGAATTATTTGGACTGCCCACATGAGGGTTAGTACACATGGCTCTGAGCACGCTGACTGTTGTGTTCAACGACAGATGAAATAATGGTTAATTGATTTTTCCCTTGGGGTGTCCACAACTACACACATCACTGGGTCTTTTCTGTAGAGTCAGTTCTCTAGAGAACAACCTGCTTCAGGCCACCCTGGGCAGCTCAAACCTAGCTGCAGGCCTCGCGGGAACAAGGCAGTTAAAGACACTGGTTTGCTTCTGGTCAGTATCCCTCTCTGCAGGCAACTGGGTGTGGCTATGTTCTGTAAATTCCCAGTCTATCATCTGTTTTATTACCTTTCATTCATGGAAAAGAAAACGATTTGGTATTTTAGACAGTCCTCTATTGTCTATCGTTTAGTCGCTAAGTCCAACTTTTTGTGACCTCATGGACTTTAGACCGCCAGGCTCCTCTGTCCACGGAATTTCCTAGGTAAGAATACTGAAGTGGGTTGCCATTTCCTTCTCCAGAGGATCTTCCCAACCCAGGGATCAGACCTGCGTCTCCTGTGCTGGCAGGCAGGTTCTTTACCACTGAGTCACCGGGGAAGCCCTCAGACTCCCTTAATGTCAAACAAAGTGCGGTTTCAGGAGGGAGAAGATTGCATGTGGATATGTTTATCCAATATCCTCTCTGTTGCATACCTGGATCTCCCTTCCCGGTAAGTGAAAACCACACCGAACCAAAATACTTCTAGAAAGAGGCCGATTTTTCAAGCTTTGAAGGTCCCACTCATTTCAGATAGCATGTGCTTGAAAATAACCAATGGAGATTTAAAGCACAACAAAACAAAATCAACTATTATTTAAAATGAGAGCAAACTACAATTCATCAACTCAACATCCACAAAAAGAGCACTTATGGGACTTCCCTGATGGTCCAGGGGTTAAGAATCTGCCTTCCAATGCAGGGGATGCAGTTTTGATCCCTGGGGTCAGGGAACTAACAGCCCGTATGCCACGGAGCAACTACGCTCAATGCAGCCCAACTACTGAACCCCAGTTCTTAGAGCCTGCACACCGCAGCAAAGATCTTGCATGCCTCAACTAACACCTGATGCAGCCAGATAAATAAAGATTACGAAAAACAAAAGAGCACTTAACTGCAAGCCAGGCACTATGCTAAGTATTTAATCTTCCTGCCAATGCGGGGTCTGGAGGAGATAAGGATGCGATTCCTGGGTAGGAAAGATTCTCTGGAGAAGGGTTTGGCTACCCACTCCAGTATTTATGCCTACAGAATCCCGTGGACAACAGGAGCCTTGTGGGCTACAGTCCATGGGGTCACAAATACAACATCTACTTTAATATATTGAAGTCCATTGCTGCTGCTGCTAAGTCACTTCAGTCATGTCCGACTCTGTGCGACCCAAGAGAAGGCAGCCCACCAGGCTCCCACCATCCCTGGGATTCTCCAGACAAGAACACTGGAGTGGGCTGCCATTTCCTTCTCCAATGCATGAAAGTGAAAAGGGAAAGTGAAGTCACTCAGTGTCTGACTCTTAATGACCCCATGGACTGCAGCCTACCAGGCTCCTCCCTCCATGGGATTATCCAGGCAAGAGGACTGGAGTGGGGTGCTATTGCCATGGTATGTGTCACTCTTTCTATTTGCTGAGGTTTAATTAATTGGCTCAATGTAGAACAGTAAATATCCAATGTGTGTATAACTTCCATTTAATTTATCAAAACACATACTAGTGAAAACTAGTCTTAAAATGGCAGGATTCTGCCCATTAACTCACCAGCCTTAATTCAGTCTACTAGTTCACTTCTTAGTAGCTTCCAAATCCGTGTGTAATGCATTCGACTAGACACTTGCTTATATGCCTTTAAGATTATAATTTTATGATTGTATGAAAATTATTCTCAATTCACAAATGAAAACAAGTAACAAGTAACGCACAAAAATAAAACAAATGTTGTCCCACCAGTTAAAACAGAGGGACATAAGCACTGAAATAGCTCTTCAAACAACTAAAAGAATGATGAATCTACAAAACTAAGTGGAACATGAGCACTGGAAACATCTAAAATATTAGAAAAATTTTTACTATGTATAAAGGTGATGAGAGACCAAACTTGACTCAGTACTGAAAGGAGCTATTTGGTGGGATCTTAGAATCTGTCTTGCATATAAGAGCTAACAAAATTGATCTGTAATATTTTCTACCCATCATAAACATGTTTAAAGCAGAGAAAGAAGAAAAACAAAATGGTTTTTATGTGTTTATGTCAGATGAACAGATTAAGTGCTTTTAAAAAGGTCTTATATGGTATTTATAAATATGTCCCAGATAATTACTAAAATATTGCTATAATACAATATTAGGTCCCAGGATTACTCAAATTCTAACTCCTCTTTAATTACAAATTATATAAAGTTTGCATAAACATTTTACTCTTCTACAACTATGAACAGTTTATTACCTAGACTTTACCTCTCTGATACTGACTTCTTTTCTTTTCTCTTCTGATTTTTGAAAATAATACATTTGAGGTCCTTAACTTTCTATCCCATTTGTATATACCAAGGCCATGTGAGAATCAGGACCCAAACCACCAACTCTGGACAAATAAAGGCTTAATCCTCTTTATCCTTGCTGTTTCTAGGTTTATAAAACCCAAAAATCAGTAAAAACAAAACAATGCAAAGGTTCATGCTATTGAGGTTTCAGAAGAACCTTAATTTTAGCCATTTTAAAAATTCAAAGCCTTATGAAAAGATGCAGACTCACAGCATTCACACAAATGACGGAACATGTACTGAAGGAAGTGTTTCCCACCAAAACACGACCATCTCCCAGATGTGGTGAGACGATTTGCAAAAAAGATCTTTTAAGAAACTTTTCAGTATTCACATAAGCTGCCCGTTCATAGGAGCTCACAATAGCTACTTAACATGACCTCACAGATGAGGAACATTTTCTTTATGAAGATATAGACAGTATTTTGTAATGAGCATAGAGAAGAAAATTGTTAGGACTTATCCACCACACACATATATACATATATATATATATTTTTTTTAAACTATTTGACCACATTATTTTTTTCTCTTCCTACTCCCTGAAAAAATCTTTCCCTGAGTTTCTTTCCTATTTTTTTCCCCCAGTGATAATTATTTTTATCACAATAAAGGTAAGATAATCCTGTTTCTCAACTCCAGAGCTCCATGTTCTGACTTGTTCTGTATTCAATGGTCCCAAATGTGAATATGCTCACCTGGGAGTGTTGGAATGCTACAGGAAAAGACTTAACCTTCTATTTTTACTTTTCATCTTTTTTAAAAATTAAATTTTACTAATATTTAGTGTATAGGATGACAGACATGCCTGGTGGTTTCTGAATGCATTTCTATTCTAGTTACTACAGAGCAACTAGAAAGCCTCAGACTAACGTTTAATCATACTTGAAACTAAACACAAGAATGAAAGCTCCCACAGCATAATATCTTGACTTACTCTGCTTCAAATCATCTAAATGTGTCTTTCTTTGTACTCTCAAAGAACTCATGGTATAATACCAATATGCAGAGAGGACAAAAAGTGTGGAAGAGCTGGATCGAAGGATTTGATTTCAAGAAATCTCTGATATGTGTATAATCCTGAAACTCACAACCAGAAGTTTAAAAAAAAAAAATCAGGTTACTTTTCATTCTCATTAAATTAAAATGCAAGATTAAACTTTTCCTCTCAGACTGATAAGAACTAAAAGTCTGAAAATACCATGCATTTGATGAGATTACGGAACAATGGCTGGTACACTCAAACTGCTGGCAGGAACGAAATTTGGTAAAACCACATTTAAAACAGAAGCAAAGAAATTAAGAAGAGGTGGCAAGAATACAGAGTCCTTAATGACCTGAGTAACGGCGACGGTGTGGTCACTCACCCAGAGCCAGACATCCTTGAGTGTGAAGTTTAGTGGGCCTTAGGAAGCATAACTGTACGCAAAGCTGGTGGAGGGGATGGAATTCCAGCTGAGCTATTTCAAATTCTAAAAGATGATGCTGTTAAAGTGCTGCACTCAATATGCCAGCAAATTTGGAAAACTCAGCACTGGCGTTTTCCACAGGACTGGAAAAGGGTTGTTTTCATCCAAGTCCCAAAGAAAGGGAATGCCAAAGAATATTCAAACTACTGTACAATTGAAGTCATTTCACATGTTAGCAAGGCAATGCTCAAAATCCTTCAAGCTAGGCTTCAACAATACATGAACCAAGAACTTCCAGATACACAAGCTGAGTTTAGAAAATGCAGAGGAACCAGAAATCAAATTGCCAACATCCGCTGGGTATCATAGAGAAAGCAAAGGAATTCCCAAAAAACACCTACATCTGCTTCACTGACTACACTAAAGCCTTTGACTGAGTGGATCACAACAAACTGGAAAATCCTTAGAGAGATGGGAATATAAGACCACCTTACCTGTCTCCTGAGAAACCTGTATGCAAGACAAGAAGCGAGTTAGAACCAGACGTAGAACAACAGACTGGTTTCAAAACGGGGAAGGGAGTACATCAAGGTCGTATGTCACACCCTGCTTATTTAATTGATAAGCAGGGTACATCATGCAAAATGCCAGGCTGGATGAATCACAAGCGGGAATTAAGGTTACCAGGAGAAGTATCAACAACCTCAGAAATGCAGATGATACCACTCTAATGGCAGAAAGTGAAGAGGAACTAAAGAGCCTCTTGATGAGGGTGAAAGAGGAGAGTGAAAAGACTGGCTTAAAACTCAACATTCAAAAAACAAGGACCATGACATCTGGTCCCATCACTTTAACACAAATAGGGGAAAAGTAGAAACAGTGGTAGATTGGGCTCCAAAATCATTGAGGAAGGTGACTGCAGCCATGAAATTAAAAGATCCTTGTTCCTTGGAAGGAAAGCTATTACAAACCTAGATAGCACATTAAAAATCACTTTGGTGACAAAGGTCTGCATAGTACAAGCTTTGGTTTTTCCAGTAGTCACATACAGATGTGTGAGCTGGACCATAAAGAAGGCTGAGTGTCACGAATTGATGCTTTTCAATTGTGCTGGAGAACACTCTTGAGAGTTCCTTGGACGCCAAGGAGATCAAACCAGTCAATCCTAAAGGAAATCAACCCTGAATATTCACTGGAAGGACTGATGCTAAAGCTGAAGCTCCAATCCTTTGACTAACTGATGCAAAGAGCCAACTCATTGGAAAAGATCCTGATATGGGAAGATTGACGTCAGGAGGAGAAGAGGGCGACAGAGGATGAGATAGTTGGATGGCATCACTGACTCAATGGACATGAATTTGAGCAAACTCTGTGAGATAGTGAAGGACAGGAATGCCTGGCATGCTGCAGTCCACGGTGTCTCAAAGAGCTGGACAAGACTTAGTGACTTGAATTAACAACAGTAACATTTAAAACAATTGTATCTTACATGGTAAAAGCTAGTGTCCTTAAGACTTTAGAAACAGTAATTTCACCCCTTAAACTCTAGAGAAACTTTTAGCATGTGTTCACCAGGCAACACATTCACAAAGGCCCAAATGAGCATCATTCATAATAGCTCCGTATTAGTAACAATTCAGAATTTCAAAAGGGCTATATGGATGTACATGGTGTAGTCATAACAACAGAACACTCTAGAGAAGAGGAAATTAAGTTCAGCTAATGGCCTCAATATAGATTAGTCTTTTAAATTTAATATTGAATTAAAGAAGAAAACACAATTATATCCAGTGCAACACCACTCATTTAAAGTTAAAACAGGTAAACCAACTATACTGTTCAGGGCACACACAAATGGAAAAATCATAAAACAAAGTAAGGAAATGATTACCACAAGCAGCAGGGCAGCAGCTCCTCCAGGTGTTGGAGAAGAGATGTAAATGAGAATGCTAAGGGGCTCCCAGGGTGTTGGCAATGCTCCACTTTTTGACTTGGGTAATATTTGATTCATAATATAATTGTTTTATTAACTATTCATTATATAGTACATTTATAAGTAAAAGAAACTTTTAAAGTGTTTTTTGGTATGATAATGGTACTGTGGTTATGTTAAATAACAGTCATTATCTCAGAGATAAAAACTAAAGATATTTATAGATAAAATGAAATAATGCTTGAAATTTGACTTCAGAATATAAAAAAGCCAAAGTAGATGCACTGATCAGATATGAATCAATGTTGCTAAAGCTGAGTGCATGAGGTTGAGTATACCACCGTCTACTTTTGAATTATTATTTTTGCTGATGTCGCTTTTTAAGAAATGATAAATGAAAAACCACTACAATACTGTAAAGTAATTAGGCTCCAACTAATAAAAATAAATGAAAAAAAAAAAAAAAAGAAATGATAAATGGCAGCAACCTCATGGCTTGCTAAGGAACAGCCTGCTTTACTTTCATGTATATATTGAAAAACTCCAACTGAAATTAAATCAAGATCAACTTAATAAAAGCATTAAAGAAAACAATTTCCTTTCTGACATCAACAAACATAAAAGCCTTCCAGTTTCTAAGAAGAACGGCCTTCTGCGACCACGTCCTTTACTCCCGCCTCTCACCCACCGCTCCCGCACTTCTCCAGCTGGTATTCGCAGGGAAGGCTAGGGACACGGACTGAGCACTTCCTGACTGGGCACAAAACAGGACGGCAGCGCCTCACGCCAAGAGCCTTTCTAGCTTGTCTTCAAAGTTCATGTACACAAATTCACACTTTCCCGGAGGTATATGAAAGTACAGAGGGCGTACCATCCACCATGTCTGAGAGCAGCTTACTGTCTCTAGAGGAAATCCAGAAGCTGCTCCTGAGACAGCACAGGCAGTCCCAGTGAGTGAGATAATCTTGCCTCGTTTCCAGGTTTAGCATATGGTTAAGACATTTGAATCAGTCCTCTGCACTGCCTTTCTACAAAGCAGGGATATTTTTCATTTCTCTACTGATCAGGGTGATTTTTAATTTTCACTTACAAAACTTCATCTGTTAAATGGTTTGAGAGGACTATAGTTATATAATATGACTTTTAGTTAAACAAATTAAGAGCAGGCATATTTGCATTTTCAGGAAAAGGAAAAATGATACCGTATCAATCAAATTCACACCTCATTTAGGGTGTGTGGGAATGTGATTCCTGAAAAAGGAAGTTCTACATGAATCATGCCATCTGGGGTCTTCATCACACAGTATTGACGGAGATGCATCACACTTGAGCAAACGTTCTTGCCTGGCATAAATCCTCTGAAATTCCAGAATGCCTTGACTGAGAGCTTCCTCTAGCCACCTTTCATTGAACTATTATTGGCTCTTCCTCTCAGTCTAAGGTCTACAAGCAACCTCTGTCTACTGACCCATCCCATCTCCCTCCAACTCTTCACCTATTTCCCTTGAAGAAATCTTAGACTCTCTAATACCTGGAGAACAGTGCCCTTCATTTTTTCTTTAAATGGCAGTAACCACTTCATCACTTACGTACACAACCCCTACTACTACGGATTAGAACTGCACATCAAAACAACAATAAAAGTGGAAGTAAGAAAAGTTACTGCAGGAAATAAGCAATCTTATTTCAGAACATGCTACGCACACGACTGCAGACGGCAGAGGAGGACTCACTGGCTGGAAGTGCAGGTAGGAAGAGGTAACTCGCTGCCTCCAGGATGCAGCGTGGGCAGGCAGCGCTGCCTCTCAGTCTGGGCACACAGTAACAAGTCAAACCACGGAGAAAAGGACACGCGCTTCACTTAAGGGAACAAAACCATTCAATGATTTCCCATTTCCAAAGTGTAAAAATCAGTCTTTCCATGGCCTGGAAGGCCATACATGACCTGGCCCTTCACTATCTCTGACCTCATTTCCCACCACTGCGGCCTTGGCCGACAGCCACTCTGCCCTCTTTGATATTCCTCTTATACACACAACCCTTGCACTTCCAGAACTCTTGTACTCTCAAGCTCCTCAGACTGAAATGCTCTTCCCTACCTACCTGTGTGCCTTAAATCTTAGCTTAAACATCATTTCATCAGAGGTCTTTCCTGTACACTCTTAATCCCTCCCCCATTTTCCTTTCTCTATCTTTTTCTCTGCTTTCTTCTTCCACAGAACATGTACCATTACCTGACATCACAGACACCTATTGATTCACTAAATATCTCCTCCACTAGAATGACAGTGAATGAAGTCATAATGTCTGGAGAAATATCAGTGTTAATATATGATGACTGGCATAGGTGTCTAAAATAACACATTTCAGAGATTAAACACCACTACAAAACATCACTACCATGTGGAGGAACACCATACAGGGAAAGTATGTAATGTGAATATAAAGGGGGGCGGTTGTATATCAATATTTATTGTTTTTGAGGATAACTCAGAAGTTTATTACCTTAACTGTGGTGATGGCAGCATGTGTATACATACATTCAAACTCACCAGACTGAATACATTAATTATGCACAGTTTTTTCGGGTATACCAATTATAACTCAAAAAAAAAGCTGGTGAAAAAAGTCCACTAGCACTCCAACGCACAATAAGAAGTAGGTAAAAAATTCACTAAATTCCTGTAAACAGCTGACAGATCTTTTTTTTTTAAAAATTAAGGTGCAAAATAGCAACCATTTAACTTAAAGATTCCTACCTTAGCACATATGTAGCAGCAACAACCACAGCATTTACACTATAGCCAATTTTAAAGGTTTAGATTACCATGGCTCAAAAAATTGGGACTCTATTTTATTCTGTACTATACTGTGCTAAAACTAAAGAGTAGGAAGGGAAAGTATGACTCTTATGCTACTACTCAGAAAAATGCATTCTAAGTTCTCCCCAGTACGGGGTTGTTCCTTTTCCACACATGGAATGCGCAAGAGCAGGGGGTGGTAAAGGAGTGGGAGAGTTGGCACACAGCGCTCAATTTTGGTACAGACTTTAGGAAGCTCTAGAGATGACCAAGCAGCTTTCAAATAAGGAACTCTTGATACTGTCTGCTAGAGCTGCAAGGTATGCTTTTGTAGGCTGTAAGCACACACAAAATCATTAATGCATCCTTTAAGGGTTTTTTCCTAATGCCAACAAGCCAGATGTTTTTCCACTACAGTAACCATGTGGCGCCGTGAAGTGTGGGGTCATTTTTCTCAGCAAGCCAAAACGGCTATTCTTGTGGAATATTTCATACAATTACGTATTATTAAACAATAACACAATACAGACATGTTATATGTGCACAGAAACACTCAAACTGCAAATGCTTTGTGTATCAGAAAATGTATTTCTAATGTCCTGTATTTATAATTCTAAAGTCTTATGCTCCCACTCTCTAAATTCCCAATCTATGCCTTTCTAGTTTGAGTATACCTGTAAAACAGAATGTTATACGCATTATGAATGTTGGCAATAAACAAATTAAACTTAAAAAATATGGAAATAGAACTTGTGGTTTCCTGTCTGACATGTAAGGGGCTTAAAAGATGTCGTGCCAATCCACACAGTCAAAAAGTTGAACTGAAACATCAACTATTCTCAGGTCCTTTAGAAAACTGAGATCACAGCGCAAACCGCTGCCTCCGAAACTGGAGAGACAGCAGAAACCTCCAGGACACGCAGAACCAGTGCAGGAAAACCTAAACTGTAACGGAGGAATTAGTGGACGATGAGTGTGGGCAGCTGGAGAGTTTAGGAGGGCCTGTCTTAGGAGGGCCCCCGTACTCCTGCGAGTTTGACCACCAGGAACTCTACCATGTTCTCAAAGTGAATACCAGAGAAAAATCTCCTTCTCCTTCAGCAAAGAGGAGGGAAAGGTAGAATTTTAAAATAAGCGACAGCACTATACGCTGGTTCAGTGCGTTTGGTTCTGACGTTATCTAAACAGAGACGGGCCTATTTCCCCTGCCTCCTCTAAAAGGGTGTTTTGTCTACCCGGAGAGTACTGTGATGGGAGATATGCCACTGAAACAGAACAAATTCAGCATCTTCTTTTCACAGGTTACCTCTTTTAGACAAGATGATTTTCCTCTTTGACTACATTTTTCATGTTGGCTAGCTACGGTTAAAGAATGTGTCACAGCTAGCTATCCAGGCACTTGACTGAGAGTCTCTGAAGTTGGGGCTGGAAACAGAATGTGTGGCCTCCTCCTGGGGGAGAGAGAGGGAGTATGCAGAGAATGTGAGTGCTGGGCGGGGCCTCGGACAGAATCTGTGGTAGGCGGCCTGTGAAGTCGGTCCCAGTGACCCCTGTCTCCTGGAATCCGTGCCTTTGTATACTCCCCTCCCTTGGGTGTGAACTAGATTTCATGGGCCAGAATACAGCAGAAAGTGGTAGCAAGTCACAAAGATTCGGACGTCCATCTTACCTGCCCCCTTCCTCACATTACAAAAGCCAGTCACCGCGCTGTAAGCGGTTCTGTGGAGAGACCAGTGTGGCGACAAACAGCGAGGCCTCCAGCCAACACGGAACGGAGGCCCTTATTCTGACCGAGACTCTTGTTAGGGTCCAGAGAGGAACGAAACCCTGCCAATAACTGCTTCACTAACCCAAAAAGCAGGTCCGCTCTGCACTGAACATAGATAACTATGGCCTCAGCTGACACCTTAACTGGCACCTCAAAGATATGACTTGGTTGCACACTGCCTGGATTCCTGACCCACAGAATCTGTGAGATAACAAAAGTCTGTTTTAAACCACTATGGTTTAGGTTAAGTTGCATCATCTTAGTTATGGACAAGGAACTAGCAACCCACTCCAGTATTCTTGCCTGGGAAATCCCATGGACAGAGGAACCTGGCGGGCTGCAGTTCACGGGGTAGCGAAGAGTCAGATAACACCAACTAAGTCAATCTGTGAGATAGTAAAAGTCTGTTTTAAGCCACTATGGTTTAGGCTAACTTGCATCATCTTAGCTAACTAGTACTTCACCCAATCCAATCTCTATATTCTCAGTGAACTAAAGATCAGGAGAGGTTTGATACTTTGCCTGAACTCTGTCTGACTCAGACCACACCAAAAAACCACACCTAGACCACTGCCACACACAGGCCCCGGGGAGGGTTCTCAGCAGTTTACAACTGCTGTTGCTGTTCAGTCACTTCAGTCATGTCCGACTCTTTACAACCCCACGGCCTGCGGTCCGCCAAGCTCTTCTGTCCACGGGAACTCTTCCAGGCTAGGGTGAGTCGCCATCTTTCTTCAGGGATCTTCCTGGACCCGGCATCAAACCCACGTCTCTTGCATGGGCAGGCAGGTTCTTTACCACTGAGCCACCAGGGAAGCCCAATTTATAATGGCCCTCTGCAATCTGGCACTATGGGAATTGGCCCGTTCTTCTTAACAAAGCCTCCCCTCAAAAGAAACCTATTTTGGCAGCTCCTCATTGACTGGGGTTTTATCAGAAACTAACCAACTTTGGGGAAGGGAAACATTCAACTGCAGCCTCCTCTAGCCTTTCTGTCTCAACTAAGGAGTAAAAAAAAAACTGAAACGAAACTGAGAAGCACTTGTGTAGGTCCCAGTCCAGCGGGCGTGGGCTCACTAAAAGGCTGAAAGCTAACCACGGCAGGGTACCATGCTTCCCCGTCTCCAACATCTCACCAACGTATCAACAGCGCTCCTGTGTGAAAATACAGGGAAACACAATGGAAAGACCTGGACCTCTCAGACCTTACTTAAGGAGAAGTCCTAGGGAAACCAAACAAGAGGGCACAAAAAGGACACCACAGAAAATGTTACCCTGGGACACCGACAGCAAAGAGTGAGCAAAGCCTAATCCCCACACAGGTAAACACAAAAACTAATACTACAGGACTATTTCCCTCAGTTTCTTTGACTCAGCATATTATCACAAATGACTTTCAACAAAAATTACAAGGCATACTGAAAACAGTATGGTGATAGGATTCAAGTATTCTAAAATCTTTCAAAATTGTTGAAAATGCAATCATTGGTAATATAAGTCATAAATTATAAATTGTACACAATAACAAATGCACAGGTAAATGGTTACTGAAATAAATATTCATTTTACTCTTAAGTAAATTTCAACCTTTCTCATTAAAAGTCAGGAGAAGCAAGAATGTTCAGCCATCACTGACAATATTCAACATTATATTGGAGGTCTTAACCAATGCAGAAAGATTTCAATAGGGAAAAAAGTTTACATATGAGAATTAAGACAAACAAAATGTAACTGTATGGAGAAATTTAAGAAATATAAAGTGTTCAGTATGGTATCTGGATACAAAATTGGTGTATTAAAAATTATTAATTGCTTACAAAATGGTAAAAAAAAAAAATCCACTAGGAAATGTAACAGCAAAACAATTTCCTTCAGAATAGCAACGAAAATTCATTAAAAAAAAAATAGAAAAAACTGATCAAGAAATATGCAGAACTTACATGATGAAAATTTTAACTTAATAAAAGGACATGGAAAGATCTGTACAAATGAAGATGCATGCTATGCTTCTCAATGGAATTGATCAAAATTTGAAAGATGTCAATTCTCATCCAATTACATCTAGATACAATGTAAGGTAAACACCTAAATGATTTACAAGATGCATGATATATCTCATTCAAAGAAAAAAATACAAAAGATAACATAGTAATAAAAACCCATGTAGTAACAATCCAGCTTAAAAATAGGACTTATCAAAATAGTTTAAAAAGAAGAGTTACATACTAAGTAACGGTAGCAGGTACAATGGCACAGGTGTAACCAAAAGAACAGAACAGATTTTGAGAGTAGTCTCTTTAAATATGTGAAAATGTAGTTTATAATAAAGGTGACATTTCATGTCACTAATAAAAGGACTGGCCATTTAATAAACTGCTTTTAGATAGCTGACTTAACATGAAAGAATAGTCAGACCCCTACCTCATGCCACACAAAGCAACTCTCCATACTTCATGGATCAAAGAACTGAATGTAAAAAACAGTATTACAAAAGTAGCAAAAGGGAAGACCGTGGAGAAGTTAGCAGTAGGAATCCGTATCCCCACCACCACTGTACAGGCATTATCTGTCTGCTGTATCTATTCTGGAACTCTGGAGTCTCTTTAAGGCTTGCAACTTCCAGGGGAAAACGTGAAAAGTAGATTGCAGCTAGTTTTAGTCAGCGTCAGCTCTCAGCAGAGGAGCAGAGCAGGGCTCCCCCTCTCCCATAGCTGTGGTATCTGCACATCGTGCAGCCTGCTCCTCTAGGGAGCCAGGCTGGGCAAAAAGGAGCCTGTCCTCCAAACATCTCCGCTTCTGAGCACAGAGGAGCAGCCCAGCAGACGGGCCGCCACTGCTGGTGCACAACTCCCCAGCTGTTGCAAGCCCCTCATCCTCTGGTTGAAGTGACTTCCAGAGGATTTAAAAAGCCAGTGCCCTTTCTTCTCCTCCCTGCCCTCACTTTTTCACATTTTCCCTTTTTCAGAGCCAGACATTGAAGACCAGGACATTCAAAAACAACTATATATAAGGAAAATTAAAAAGTAACTGTGTATGTATGACCAGGGAAAGGCTCAGAAAAGATCTGAGGAAACCTTAAGATTACACCTCATTCTTCCTTTCATATTGTTACAAATGTTAAGCCAAACAGAATACAATAGAAATTCATTTATTCAGCCAGCAAACCAGCTGGCATGTATAACCACATTCTCCAAGGTATTAGATGTGATCCTGAAGATACAAAGTAAACATGGTCAGGGCCCCTAAAGAAGAGACTACAGTAGTTACTACGCAAGGAGTTCCATCCTACCATAGAAAAATGAACTAAAAGAGCTGGTGGAAATACTGATGAGGTATTTTCCCCTAAGTAAGGAGAAAGCTGGGGAAGATTTCACAGAGTTGACATTCGATACAGGCATCTTAAAAGATGAAGAGAAAACCGGAGGGGGAGGGTAGAATTTTGGTAGAGGTAACAAAATGTGCACAGGTTAGAAGGGACAAAAGTGAGGCAGGTACCAAGAAATGGTCAGCCAAGACTACTTACTATCCACTCAGAGCAAAAAAAACTGAACCTGTGTCTACAGAGAAATAAGGATAATGGTGTCTTCCCCAGAGAACTGCTGTGAGGAAAATGAGATGGGAAATCCTGGCTCACCATCTTCCACCCACCGATTCCAAAGCCGACTTGGCTGTTCTACCTCAGGGTGCCTCCCTCTCCTCTCACCGGCCCACCGGAGGTTGGTCTACAACCCTCTCAATCACATGCAGTAGTCTAGCACAGTTCTTCTTATAGCATTTACTCAAAAACAAACTTTAGCCAGATGTTTAGAATTTCACTGACAGGCCTTGGAACTGCCCTGCAATCACTACTGGATCCTGGTTCTTAACCTGAGAATCAACAGTATGCGTAACAAGTACCCCACCCAATTTGTATGTGTATCACTTCATACTTACAGGTTGAGGCTGTTCTGCGATACAGCAGTTGAAACACAACCAGAATTCACTCATGCTGATAGTCCAAGTTATAAATGAGCACCAATGAAGTTTCCAAATCTCAACTCAGGAAGCTTCACAAAGCACGCTTCTCAATGTGATCAACGTCCAATGATGCCAAAATAATAACTTTATTACTTCTCTGTGCTTGTTCCTGGAAGTCAAGTATCTTTTACAGTCAATCTAGTAAAGAAAAGGTCAGATTATCTCCTTTCTTTGTTTCTGGTTCTACAGAGACTTGTTTCTGAACCACCAGGAAAGGTATAAAAACTGTTGTCTTGACTCAGGGCCTCAACAGGGGGTCTAGAAAAAGAAAAAAGAAGGAAAGAAAACAAGTTACTTTACTTATCCTTAGAAGCTTTTATTTCTTAAATCTCTGATAAAGAATATTTCAAAAAATGTAAACACTGAAAAAAAATCAAGACTTTAATAAACTGGTAAGTCACTCAACAAAAAAATATTTAAGTATTCTTTCAGTGTCAGGTATTAGTAACATAAGAACTGAAAGGAAACAGTAATCCTTGCCTTCATAGAGCATTGTGTTTTGTGACTATAAAATCTTTTCCCAAAGCCATGACTCTAAATCAGGAAGACATAAATGACTGTCATTTTTATATCTATATAGAAGATCTTCGATGGAGATTAATGCATACATGTTCAATGGCACAAACGTAGGTCATAACAAGGCATGAATTTGGGACCCTCATTCTACACAGTCCAAAGGACGTGCCTTCTAACATATTACAGGACAATGACACATTAAGCTTTAAGCATAGGTTCAGAGAAGATAAGAAGGAAGAAAACGTACACTATCACCACAGTTAAAATTCAGAAAATGGAATGCATTTTCAAGGAGAGATGAACTTTCCTTACCTCACCCAAACTCTGAAACAAAGAAGTAGCAGTCTTGCAACTGTCTCTGTCCAATGAAGTGAGTAAATACTATGAAGGTTCATAAGCTCAAAAGTAAAGTATGTTTCATTTATTTCCACAGCAAGAGTATTAGAGCAAAGGGTTATATTTACAACATCACGAACATTATTTCAGCTACTATTTACTTGACAAGCTTATTTCCACCCTGAATCAAAGATCTTGGCCATTAAAAAATTACTGTGAAATCTCTTTTAACCAATTCTATGAAAACAAACATGCCTTTGTTTGACACTGAAATTCTTTATGCTCACCATTGCTATTGTTGCACATACAAACACTGAGTTACTCTGATGTTTCAACTCTACTGGATTTGAAATATGAGGTTTTAAAATCTAATATATGATTTATTCTATCATCATATTTTCTCATCTACATACAATGCCAGGCAACACCCTTTTTACTTATAATTTATCTTTGCCAGAAACCACTGTCAAATATTAATTTTACAATGGAAGGTGTTTTATTTTCTTCACTTTTTAACTAAGTAAATGTTCCTTCTGTTTAACACTTAAAATTAATCAATGGCTTCCCTATTTAGAAATCCACATTTCCACAAATTCAAATTTCCTTCCCAGAGTAAAGCTATTCCTATTTTAAAAATTTTAAAATACACATTTTCCCACTACACATACTACTTTGAAAGTGATATTCACAATATTTCCTTTCTTCATGTTTAGCTGAAGAATGACTGTTTAAAGTATAATAATTTGTATTTCTGGAGATAAGACAGAAAAGATACTTAAGTATATCACCTAGAAAACAGATAGGATGAAATACATTTTCAAACCAAGGGGATGTTTGCAGCTCCACAGGTTTTTATTTGTTAAGTAAACATTTAAGTCTAAAAATGTTTCAAACATGCCTTGGAATATCATACCAATATATTTTCCATCTTCTTGCTTTTCTAAACAAAATTTCTTTTTAGAATTTTTTACAAATGTGTATATACTTAAAACAGATTTATACATAACACCTTTAGAGAAGTACTGAATTTGTCACAAAAATTCCCACAGACACTAATAATAAATACACTCATAGTTACTTTCACTTCCGGAACCCAGTGTTGCTTAAATCACGTCCACATTGAAAACCTTACTTTTAATATCTTAAGATAACAAAAGAAGTGTCACTTTGCAGCATCAACAACTAAACTTGGCTTTCAACACAACTCAGCAGATTCCACACATAAATCAGGGGTCAAACTGGACTACAGCACCAGAGCATTTCACAAACCATCGTTTCATTAGACAGAAGATTTTAGAAAAGCTTACATGAACTGTCAGGCTACTTAGTGATTTGCAGAGCTTCCCTGCATTAAAAGCTCAGTCTCTTGGCTTTCAGAGACTGGCGTTGAGTAAAAAAGTATAGAAGTAGTAGCAGTATTCTCTGGTGAAAAATATAACCTCCTCAGCCTTTCCCTTCCTCCTCCCTTTCCACACCTAAATCAAATGCCACAGATGTAGGATTCATACTTGTGTGAACAGTTTCACTGCTGACAATTTAAAGAATTTATGTCCCAACATCCTACACACAAATCATTAAAACAAAACTTTTTAGGTCAACTTCCAAAGAAACAGTAAGGCCATGACTCAAAAACAAAACAAGGCAAGGAGGCATACCTCTAACCAAATAATTTCTTTTCCTTTTTTTGAGAAATACTTTAACTCAGTTGAGGTACAGAGCATGCTTAGTTTGTGTGAAATAGAATTGGATACAATTTAGAATTCAGACTTTGAAATAAATGAACGGAGGCAATTTTTTTTTTTTTTTGAAAGCGCGAACGCAGTCCCCCACTACCACAAATTATGCAGTTGAGTTTCCCACATTTGGGGAAATCGCAGGGGTCAGCACATCCGGAGTGCAATGGATAAGCCTCACCCTGGGAAAACCACCTTCGTGATCATGGTATCGCCCCTGCCAGGTAAGTATGCAATTGTTAATACTATCTTAATTTTTCACAATGTTAGCCTGAGGAAGTGACAAGCTCTGTTAGTTATAAACATGGAATGCTACACTGCCAATGTCACAGGTCTGAAATGAGGGCTAAATCAGGATGTACATAAGGGTACTGCATATATTACAGAGAGTTATACTGATATAAGATGCTTTTGTTATCAAAATTAAAATAGTGAACAGTACAATGAAGTAACAAAAATAATTTGTAACAGCTGTGAATTTTTAGGAAACAACCTGAAGGTCTACATTCCCCACCAAAAAAAAAAGAATAAAAAAAAATTTTTTAAGGGAAAAAATATGTGCAAACAATGCCACCCACAAGGCCTTAATTTCCAAAATATACTAACAGCTCATACAACTCAACAACAACAAAAACAACTTAATCAAAAAACGGGCAGAAGACTAGAGAGACATTCTCCAAAGAAGAAATATAGGTACATGAAATAAGTCCATGAAAAGATGCTCAACACTGCTATTATTAAAGAAATGCAAACCAAAACTACAATCAAGTACCACCTCACACCAGTCAGAATGGCCATCATTAAGAAGTCTACAAATAACAGAGAGGGTATAGAGAAAAGGCAACCCTCCCACACTGTAGGAAGGATGTAAATTAGTACAGCCACTATGGAAAACAGTATGGAAGCGCCTCAGAAAACTATTTTAAAATAGAATTACCATATAATCTAGCAATCCCACTCCTGCACATATACCTGAAAAAACTGTAATTCAAAAAGACACATGCACTCCCACGTTTCTAGCAGCACTATCTCCAATAGCCAAGACATGAAAACAACCTAAATTTCCTTCGAGAGGTGAATGGGTAAAGATGATGTGGCACATATATACAATGGAATACTACAGACATAAAAAAGAACAACAAATAATGCCATTTGCAGCAACACGGACACAATTAACTATCATACTAAGTGAAGTAAATCAAAAAGAGAAAGACAAATACCGTATGCTCTCACTTCTATGTGGAACAGAAAATACTGCACAAATGAACACATCTATGACGCAAGACTCAGACACAGAGAACAGGCTTGTGGCTGCCAAAGGGGTGGGGAGTGGGGAGGGCTGGACTGGGACTTTAGAGTTAGTAGGTGCAAACTGTTACATATAAAAAGGATAAACAACAAGGTCTTACTGTATA
This sequence comes from Cervus canadensis, assembly GCF_019320065.1. NCBI lineage: Eukaryota > Metazoa > Chordata > Mammalia > Artiodactyla > Cervidae > Cervus > Cervus canadensis. The sequence continues at coordinate 84,109,815 of NC_057389.1, read as the reverse complement.
GCATAGGGAACTAAACATCCTAAATAAACCACAATGGAGAATAATATAAAAAAGAAGACATAAGTGTGTATAACTGAGTCACTTAGCTATATAGCAGAAATTAACACAATATTGTAAATCAACTACACCTCAATAAAAAAACTGAAAAAAATGAACTGCACTCCATTCATATGAAAGAATACTACAATAAACGGCAGCTTCATCCCACACACTGGTCAATTCTCACTGCCATGTTATTGACAACAAAACAATGCACATGGAAATACCTCATTTACATGAATTTCAAAAACAAGTTCAAAAAAAAAAACTTCAACTAAATTATTTTGTGTAGAGATGCATAAGGAAGTGTAAAAGTAAAGCAAGAAAATTATAATACAAGTCAGGAAAAGTGGTTATCTCTATGGCTGAGGGCAGGAATTAAGACTACGAAGAGACGCACAAGGGCTCTTGAAATGCTGATAATATTCTACCTCTTGATCTAGGTGGTAGTTACTCAAGTACTTGCTTTATAATTTTGTATTAAATGTACATTTATGGTCTATGCAATTTTCTACATATCATACCTTTAAATAACACTTTAAATATATAAGTAAAAGAAGCAAGTACTAACAATTTCAAGTTGTTGGAGTCATGGAAATGCAAAAAAAAAAACCCAAAATCAAGTAAAAATGAACATCCTTTCTAGAGACTCTGAAGGACCTGGTAAATTTGGGATGTTCGGGTGCAGAGAGGGGTAGTAAGATCTGAAATTATACCAGATGCCAAAGAGGTTTCCAACAGATGCAGAACCTACTAATCAATGACCAAGTCTGAGTTCTCAGTAAAGCTAAATCATAGCTGCACCAGCACTAAATCTGTCTCAATCTAGTTAAAATCATTCTTTTGATAGTGACTTGTGGTACAAAGTTCTTCGGGGGTGGGAGGGGGGGAACATTCTAAAAAGAGTTTTCAAACTATGTATTTATCACAGACCTTCTTTTCTGTGGCTAAAGTTCAAAATCAAGCCGAGGTTCCCTGAATTCAGTTGTAAAAGGCACACTTGGGGGCACATGCAACTACTGAAGAGAGGTTAGTTTTTCTTCTCAGAATGACTGGGATTACAGGTTAGTCTTTTCCACTGTTTCGTGTAAATGTAATCACATAGTACTTAAGAAAAATATTCTGGCTTTTTTCATTCAGCACGTTTCTGAGATTTTCCACTATGCCTCTATTAGCTAATTCATATAGACTTCCACTGTATAAGACACAGCACAATGTAACTGTTTCTATTTGTTATTTCCAGTTTTCGGCTATTAGAAATGCTGCTGTGAATTAGTATATACAAATATTCATGTGAACAGAAGTTTTCATTTCTCCTGGGTAAATATTTAGAAAGAGAACTACTGAGTCATATTTTAAGAACAGTTTGAACTTTAAACTGTTTTCCAGTTTTCCAATTCGGTTGTACCATCTTGCATTTGTACCAGCAACGTATGAGAGTTCCAACTGTTGTACCTCCTACCAACACTTTGTGTCCTTAATCTTGTTAATTTCAGTCATTCTCTGTGTATGAAGTGCTATCTTGCTGTGATAGCAAGCCACTCACATATTTTCTTCTTTGGCTAGGTATAATCAGATCTTTTGTCCATTTTTTAAATTTATGTGTCTTTTTCAGCTATGCTATTTCCATATTCTAGATCTAGTCCTTTGTCTGATAAGTCTTTTGTGAGTATTTTTTTCCTGGTCTTTGTCTTTCCATGTTTTAAAAAACAACATTTCTCAGAGAGTTTAAGTTTTTTTAATAGTCGAGTTTATCTATTTTATCTTTTATGATCTGTGTTCTAAGAAATGTGTGCATGTTCCCCCAAACAGCTTTTCTTCAGTTATCTTTTCACCCACAACTTTCATTTTTTACTTTTCAGCCTATAATTCTCTTTTAGTTATTAGTGGTAGTACAAAGTAAAGGTGAATGATTCCTTTTTTTTGACAAGGATATCCAATTGCTCCAGATCATTTCCTGATGGATCCCTTTGCCTACTGACTTGATGTGGTACTTTTTACTGAAAATCAAGTAACTGTTAAGTTTGGGTCCATTTCTGGGCTGATTATTAATTACACTGACCTATTCCTATACCAGAATCAGACTGCCTTTCTGATACGTGTGAGTGCCAAGTCTCTTCAGTAGTGTCTGACTCTCTGCGACCCATGGACTGTAGCCTGTCAGGCTCCTACATTCATGGGATTCTCCAGGCAAGAATACTGGAGTCGGCTGCCATGCCCTCCTCCAGGGAATCTTCCCGACCCAAGGGGTTGACCCAAGGATCGAACCTGTGTCTTATGCCTCCTGCACTGGCAGGCAGGTTCTTCACCCCTAGCGCCACCTGGGAAGCCCGTTATAGTTTTATACTGCGACTTGAAATCAGGTAGTGATCAATCTTCCACAGTATTCTTTTACAAGATTACTTTGGATTGTCTAGATGCTTCACATTTCCATACACGCTTGAGGATCAGTTTGTCAATGTCCAAAAAAAAAAATATATATCCTCTGAATCTGACTGGGACTGCATTTTTTTCTGACATTTGGAATTTCACATTTTAACAATATTGAGTATCTAATCCATTAACATGGGGCTTCCCTGCTGGCTCTGCAGTAAAGTATCCGCCTGCCAATGGAGGAGGCATGAGTTCCATCCCTAAGTTGGGAGGATCTTCTGGAGGAGGAAATAGCAAAACCCACTCCAGCATTCTTGCCTGGAAAATTCCAGAGAGAAAGGAACCTGGCATCTGCAGTTCATGGAGTTGCAAAGGAGTCAGACACAAGTTAGCAACTGAACAACAACAGTCCACTAACATGGCACATCCAGCAGCCTGTGGTTCTCACTGTACAGGTTTCCTGTGTATTTTTTGTTGCATCACTTTTGTTTTTTGAACTTTGTTTACAGCTTTCCTAAGAAAGCTTCTCTTTTTCTTTTTTGCCTGCACTGCGTAATTTATGGATCTTAGTTCCCTGACCAGGGACTGAATCTGGATGAAAGTGCAGAGTCCTAACCACTGGACAGCCAGGGAACTCTCCATATGAAAGCTTGAAAGTCACAAAAGTCGATTTTTATCACAGATTAGGGGGTTTATCTTACTTCTAACAAATTTTCATCATGAATTGGTTTATTTTACCTTTCCCTGGATAATAAACCTATCATCCCACATAGTTTCATTTAGGTTTACTTTTACAAATTATCTTGAACATTAGTATTTTATAGATATAGTTAGGTAGCATTTTCAGTCTACCCAGGCTTTTGCTTTCTGACATCTTCCTTTTCCCCTTAATTGAAACTCAAGTACTTAACCCAAACATATACGTATGTATGGGAGGGTTTCTTACGTTGGCTCAAACCTGAGAGAGTTTGCAATGTAAACAGGTAACACATAAGAAAACTACTGTTCCCTTCTCTAATGCTCACACTTCTCACCCTGGCATGAGAATGAATACCACGCCTACCTTTTCTAGCTTTAACAATAAATCCTCCTTTTCCTTTCCTGCTACTTTCCTTCTTCCAGTTTCTCTCTCTCCCTTTTCTATCTCTTCATCCACTGTCCTAAAACACTTCATTAGCGATATAGAATTAGAAATAACAATTCTGTGACAGAGCAGGTTTCCAATTATTAGTTCATGGATTGAAAGCTATCTTTTGTCCTGAGTCTAGGTAGATATTTACACCTACCCACTAATATTAACAAGGAAACCACATGAGATGTTCATTATCTGTAACACTGAATTCACTGTCTTTTCCCCCACATCTATGTCTATGTTACCTTTCTTGGTGGGTGGCATCATCATACAAGGTTTACCAAGCAATATATACTCAAATTCTCTCCCACTACCAGCAGTTCAGGGAATTAAAAATCATAATGTAAAATACTTCCTTATATTTAAACAAATTTTTACTCTTATTCAGGGCTTCACAACTCGCGCAGTTGTTAAGAATCCACCTGTCAATGCAGGAAACATGGTTTCAATCTCTGGATTAGGAAGATCCCCTGGAGAAGGAAATGGCAACCCAGTCCAGTATTCTTCTCTGGAAAATCCCATGGACAGAGGAGCCTGGTGGGCTACAGTCCATGGGGTTGCAAAGAGTCAGACATGACTGAGCACATCCATATTACCTTACTCTTACTAAAAAATTAATACGAGCACAAAGATTTTTAAAGTATTGGTAAGCAATAAAAAGCTGTTTAAAATGGCAAATATAACATATAGTGACTAACACTTTATGGGCTTCCCTGGCGGCTCAGACGGTAAAGAATCTGCTTGCGACGCGGGAGACCTGGGTCAATCCCTGGACTGGGAGGACACCCTGGAGAAGGGAGTGGCTACTCACTTCAGTATTCCTGCCTGGAGAATCCCATGGACAGAGAAGCCTGGTGGGCTGCAGCTATGGGGTCGCAAAAAGTAGGACCCGTCTGAGCACCCAGTACTTTCACCTCAGTCAGGGCATTAGGAGGTGTTCTAATGTGATTCTCTGGGCTTCCCAGGTGGTGCTCACGGTAAAGACCCTGCCTGCTAATGCAGAGACATGAGAGACAGGAGCTCGATGAAGGAGGAAACGGCCACTCACCCCAGTCTTCTCGCCTGGAGAATCCCGAGGACAGAGCAGCCTGAAAGGGCTGCACTCCATGGGGTCACAAAGAGTTGGATACGACTAAAGCCACTTAGCACATACCTCTCTGCTGGTAGTCATCTTTAAGTTATCAAGGTGTTTCTTCTCGTATTTATGAATAAGATGACAACTGCTATTTCCTGTTATTAACTTCTAGATAATTTAACCTGATTTTCTGTTAAAATAGATGAGAATATGTCTTTTTTAAATCACTGCCTACCTTCAAGCTCCCTTTCACTTATCAACACTGATAATTTATAGTTTTTGGTTGAATCAATAATCAGTGTTTGTTACTACAACTGCCACTGCTGAAACAAGTCATCTATTAGAATTAGCTATTTTTTCTTGAATAATCATTAGTTTTTCTGTGGTTAGTAAGTCCTGAGAATTTGTGTTTGCTTGGTTTTTCTATGTATATATACCAGAACTGTTGCTGTTTAGTCAATAAGTCATGTCCAACTCTTTTGTAACACCAGGGACTGCAGTCCACCAGGTTCCTCTCTCTGTGGGATTTTCCAGGCAAGAAAACTGGAATGGTTGCCATTTCCTTAGATGGTAAAGAATCTGCTTGAAATGCAGAAGATCCAGGTTTGATCCTTGAGTGGGGAAGATGCCCTGGAGAAGGAATGGCTACCCACTCCGGTATCTTACCTGGAAAATTCCATGGACACAGGGGCCTGGTAGGCTATAGTTCAGGGGGTCGCAAAAGAGTCACGACTGAGCAACTAACACTTTTCGCTTTCTCCCAGGGGAGCTTCCTGACCCAACGATTGACCCCGAATCTCCGGCACTCCCAAGTGGATTCTTTACCACTGAGGCACCAGGGACTGCAAAACACTTTAATTAGCTCTGTGCAAGACCTGTAATTTCCAAATACCTGAACATGTGAGTAGATGTACTGAGTCAAATTTTCTTTTGATTTCATCACAGATCTATCTATCTAGCCTCTTGCTTCAATCTTTACTAGATGCTCTCAAGGCATATTTCCTTTGGTTCCTTTCCTGGGCTGATGCCCTCTTTCTGAGAATCAACTCTTCCTTTTTCATCCTCCTCAGCTTATTTTGTAAAAGAATCACACATTCCAGTTCATTATCTCCTTAGTGAAGGACAGCCTGGCATGCTGCAGTCCATGGTGTGGCAGAGAATCTGACATGACTTGGCAAGTAAACAACAACACATTCTAGTAGCTTCTTAAGAAAGAGTACGGGGAAGAAAAAATGTTTTAAATGCTTGCATTTGACTTCTAATTGACTGGTTAAATACAGAATACCAAGTTAAGGATCTTTTCCTCAGGACTTTAAAGGCACTGTTTCACTATTACTACTTTCAAGAGTTGCTGCTAAGAAGTCTGGGGACATAATTATGTTTCTTTTCTGGTGATATATTTCACCCTTCTCTGGGAAGTTGAAAGATTTTCTCTTTACTTTTGGAATTCTCAAGTTTTTCAGCGATGTAACTTGGTTTGGTCCTTTTTCATGCGTTGTGCTAGGGACTGGATGAGTTCTTTCAAACTGAAGAAAAATATTAGTACCTATACTACATGGTTGTTGAGAGGATTACATGAAGTACTTATGCTTAGCACAGGTAAGTGTAAATAATATTGATGATTACCAATATTTATCCACATTTACCAATTTTTAGATCACCATTTTTTCTTGCCTCCCAATTTTTCCTTTCAACTTCTTTCTTCTGCTTAAGAGTTTTTTTTTTCAGTAGTGCGTGCATGCTAAGTCACTTAAGTGTGTCCAACTCTTGTGATTCTGCTGTGGCCCACCAGGCTCCTCTGTCCATCAGGTTCTCCAGACGAGAATACTGGAGTGGGTTACATGCCCTTCTCCAGAGGATCTTCCGGACCCAGGGATCGAACCCACATCTCTTGTCTCCTGTATTGGCAGGTTCTTCACCACTAACGCCATCTGGGAAGGACATCATTTTAAATATTTACCTGCAAGTGGTAAGCTTCTCAGCTGTTTCTCTAAAACTGTGAATTTCCATTTTAATTCTGAAATAATCCATAGAATTTTGAAATAATTTACAGAACTACTAAAACGGAACAGAAATATACCATGTGCCCTTCACTCAGTTAACACTGTTAACCACACATTGCTGACACAAGGTCTGCATCCTGTCCCTAGCCTTGTACGACAGTTTAGCTCAGTACACAATTCTTGGCTGACAGTGTTCTCCCCCTCAGCCCTTTACACATGTTATTCTGACCACTACTGTTGCTGGTGAGAAGTCAACTGGCAATCTAATTTACTTTCGCTCTGTGAATGCTCTTAAGATTGTCTCTGCATTTGACCCCAATTTCATTGACTCTCTAGTTTCAGATTCATTTCTATATATGTATGATTCTTTTCCCTGTTTCTACTGCTACTTAACTTTTTGCTATTAATATTTTTCCCCAGCTTGTGACTTTCGTTTCAATAATCACAATTCTCATTTCCTTCAGTGTCTGTCTTTCATTCAGACAGTTTAGACTTACAGTCTTTTTCTGATTATTCTGTTAAAGCCCAGTGTTCCCTGGTTGAGGAACAACCCATGAAGCACAGTATTCACTTTCTAGTGCTTAGAAACCCATAAAGTGAAATGTGAAATTCAAGTTTACATTTTTTTAATTTAATTTCTCAGCTTAAGACTCTCACATCACATGGATAGTCACATTCATATTAAACACTGCTATCTACATGCAAGCTCAGAAAGAGTAATAATGTAGTGACTTAGAATTTAGACTCAGATACTAGAGAGCCTACACTGGAATCCTGCATTCCTCCACACTTTGGATGAATGATCCTGGGCAGGTTACTTAACCTCTGTGTATCTCAGTTCACAATTTTATAAAATGGTGTTTTTAACTATCTACCTTAACGGTGTTTGTGAGGATTAAATGAATAAATTTAAACTGCTTAGAATAGTGCTTGGTATACAGCAGGTTTAAAAAATCAGGTAAGTTTTTATTGTTAGCCTGATCAGATGATCAGATCAAACTAGTCGATTCTAAAGGAAATCAACCCTGAATATTCACTGGAAGGACTGTTGTGAAACTGAAGCTCCAACAGTATGGCCACCTGATGTCAAAAGGTGCCTCACTGGGAAAGACCTGATGTTGAGAAAGACTTAAGGCAAAAGGAGAAGGGGGAGGGAGACAATGAAGTGGTTAGATAGGATCACTGACTCAACAGCTATGAATGTGAGCAAACTCCAGGAGATAGTGAAGAGCAGAGGAACCTGGAGAGCTACTGTCCATGGGGTCACAAAGAATCCCATGACTTAGCAACTGAACAAAAAACAAATGATCATCATTGTCATCACTACTGCATCATTCTTTTTTCCCTTTCATCCAGGGAAAGTGAAAGTCGCTCAGTTGTGTCCAACTCTTTGCAACCCCATGGACTATACAGTCCATGGAATTCTCCAAACCAGAATATTGGAGTGGGTAGCCGTTCCTTCTCCAGGGGATCTTCCCAACCTAGGGATCAAACCCAGGTCTCCTGCATTGCAGGCAGATTCTTTACCAGCTGAGCCACAAGGGAAGCCCAAGAATATTGGAGTGGGTAGCCTATCCCTTCTCCAGTGGATCTTCCCGACCCAGGAATAGAACCAGTGTCTGCTGCACTGCAGGTAGATTCTTTATCAGCTGAGCTACCAGGGAAGCCCAGAGAACTGAGCAGAGACAAGTTTCCTTGATGCTTATCTAGGCAAGCAGACAAAAATTTTTCTAGTCCATCTATCTTTCTGAGACAAAGTAGCATGCATACAAAACTACATGAGTATGTTTACTATAGTTTATATTTAGGAGGGAGAGTATTAGGATAAATAAATAAAGCAAAAGCAGTACTAAGATAGCAGAGCATACAGTAGGATTAACAATAGAGGGTTTCCAGTTGATAGCTGAATGAGGAATTCTACCTTACTCCACCTATCACTTATTAATTACAAAAAAATACACTCATAATAAATGATATTTAGTAAGGTTTTTCACTTAGTGTAGAACGCTATGTATGTCAGAAGATTAAACTTGTTGAGGGGAATGCATACAATACCTACTTACTACCTGAACTGGCTGCCTTGTCTGTTTTGCAAGAGGAGGAGGGCAGTTAATTAAAGGCTTGAAGAATGAGAAGTATGTAATCCAAGCTTCCTGGTCGAGCACAGAACACCACCCCATCCATCCCTTGGGAACCTGAGTGCTGATCAGGCACAGAGTGCAATCATTTATCCCCTGCAGAACAAGGTAAGGCTCAGACCAGGCTTTGATACCGTGTTTCAGATTCATCCCCAGAGAGCACCAAAGCTCACTGTGATTTCCAATTGACTGCTACCTGCCTTGAGACTACTGCCTTAGGACTTTTTGTTAACTTGGTATTTTTCCTGGGGGAGGTGGGATGATACATTTTCAGCAACCAGTGTTATTTTTTAGCTGAGAAAAACACAAGATTTGCTATGATAACAGGACTATGTCAAGCTAAAAAGTACACTTAGTTGTTTCAAATTTCTTCACTCCAACACTGCCACAAAAATTAATAACTATATTATCAAAGTGCCTATAATACCCTATAAGAGATGACTAAGGTTATTAGGGTATTAACTTTTTTCTCAAGCCAAACGTCTAGCACAAACAAAAAAGCCACGTAGAATACATTTTACATATACAGTTCACACCACTGGCAAATTAAAGATGAACAATGACAACACCCATGACAAACATATGTCCTTTGCTAAAGACTAGTCAGACTACCAATTTACATACAGCTTTGGAGCTCTCAAACTTACCATAAATTATCATTTTTTCCCACAGTTGCTTAGGTCTCCACAAACTTATCCTTAAGACTAAATAGGGAAAAAAAAAAAAAAGACTAAATAGGTTTTCCTATTCTTAATGTGGAGGAAAGGAAACCAATGCAGAAAAAATAAGCCCTTACTAAAGTCACATGGGACTGAAGTGACAAGTGGGGAAAATTCTGAAAGATTTCAACAAATACACTGCCATTAACTTCACTACAAATAAACCTATCAAAATAAGTCAAACTCATTACAAATACAAACCATTGGAACCCTCAAAGAAAACCAATAATGGTAAGTGGACCTTGCTTCCAGTACTAAGATAAAATTTACAGTTTAAAAGAGCCAAATGACTTTAGAAAAAGAAAATATCCACACAGACATACAGAACTGAATTCACAGGTTTAAAAAAAAAAAATCTAGAAAATACCATACTAAAACCCCTTGGGAATTTTCCAGAGAAAATGTGAACAAAAATTACATCAATGCTATGAACTACAAATAGGCACCTGGTATTCTGACCTGTATTCTAAGGCGCACACAGGAGAAATATGCTGCCCTTAGCCAGAATGAGTTTGTATTTCTCCAAAAGAATCACTAAACTCTTCAGAGGAAAACTTGCTGTTATTTTAGCTTTTAAAAGTTTTCTTATCAAAACCATAAGTCCAGTTATATAACTATTAAAAAAAAAAGGGGGGGGTAAAATAATACTCCCAAAAGTTAAAATAAGGTATTTTCATATTTTAAATGATCTTCAAAATACCTTGAAAAAATTATTAAACAAATCTGCTATTCTCCTTGGTAAGCCCACACACAATTTCTTTTTTAAGAATAAGGTGTATTTTTTTTAAGAATAAGGTGTACTTTTAACTAAAAAAAAAATGGAACTTCAATAAATCAACACTGAGTATCCAGACTATATAAAAGAGACTTGAAAGGCCTATGAAAGCATTCATAGACTTGACTATGGATGAGTTAGAGCTGTGACAACGTTAAAGAAAAACTTAAAAATACATCTATGTGGGATTACAGCTGGTGGTTTAAAAGTCTTTGTGGTTGCTTAGAGAAAATAATGTAAGGTAAAAATACTTCTCTATCACCTTGCCACAAAGAAAATTTATAATACTTGTGTCGTGTTATCTATTGAAAAAAGAGTTTTCCATTGCTATATTAAACTTTAAGTGCAGTGTAACCATAAGGAAATTAAAAAGCACATGTACATTTAGCTTCTTTTTTTGGTATTTCTTTCTTCAAATTAAAGCAGGTAATCAATAACTTTGATACCACCTGTTAACTGGATAACAGAAATAAACTTCAGCATGCATTCTGAATGCAGGATTTCACCATACATGGATACATGTATTATTGATATAATACAGTTGACCCTTAAACAATGCAAGGAGTTAGGGGGTTGAGATCTTTTCCATAGTAGAAAATCCGAGTGTAACTTTAGACTCAGCCCTTCACACACAGTTCCACATCCACAGATTCAATCAACCATGGATCATGTAGGACGTACTTACTGGGGAAAAAATCCCCGTATAAGTGGACCCAAGCAGTTCAAATCCATGATGTTCAAGGGTCAACTGACCACATGTGTGTATTTGACAGATACTATTGAGCAATTACTATGTACTAGGCCCGTGAACATGGTAATGATCAAGAGCGAGTGGTTAGAACAGAACTAAAAGTTTTAGAAAGTTTATTACTCACCAGCCAGGCTGAACATAAACATGCAATAAGCACCAAACTGCAGGGTCACCTTCTACTTCTAATTCACTTTTAGGTTTTATTCGGTTAAGTCCCAGGACTCTGACAAGGAGAGCTAAGCATTCAAGTAGTTCACAGTTGGGGCGTATTCATTAAGGTACTGACGTAGAACTCTTAGTATACCCATCTGTTTCAGCCCCTGATGGAGTCAGATAAGATAAAAATTATATGGATAACTGTAGGGTTGCTCAAGTTTCAAAGAGAAGACCAAGCTCTATTTAAGGGGAAAAGTAAATGTCCAGAATGCCTGCATATGTTGCAATGGAAGAGAACAGAACGCAACCTGAGCATATAAGGAACTCACCAAAAAGTGACTGTTTTTGCGCCGTATCATACTGCACGTTGGGTTTTCAATCATTCTTTTTTGTAAAGAAAAACACAGTGAGAAAAAACTGCTATTTTTTCTACAGCTATGTAAGTCTCCACAACTTCATTTTCCAGCAGGAAAACGTCTCCTGCCTCACACAATCCTGAGGCAGAATACCCATCACCATGCTAGAATGGCCATTCTGATCCAAAATTTGGATTGCCTTTGAAATAGTAGCCATCGGAATTCACAGCTATTACACCACACTTCTACTGGGGATATGTAAAAAGAAAACTATAGAGTTGGGACCACATATTCCTTACAGACTTGAGGAACTGAAGGCATTCAACCTGGCCACCATTTCAACCATCAAAGATCATGTGCCACCAACAAAAAGCCTGAGAAAAATCAGACCATAAGATAGCCACATGCTGTGTTACACACAAGCTACCGAACAAGCGTTACAGAAACGATGGTCGCTCCTCAGTACAGATGTGATTACTTGCCGAAGTATAACACAGGTACTAAATAACAAATGTTTTAAATGTTCAAACCTTTTTGAATCACCTTATAAAATAACTCTAAACAATAATGGGGGGGGGGAGTTTTCTAATTCTTTCTAATTCTTGTTTAAAACAAGATCTTCATTTTTATATTCAAAGGAAAGCAGGTAATAATGGACACTTTTATCATGATGGTATGATGATGAAAATGATTTCAGAAACAGAAAATATCACTCAACAACATGGACCAGACAAGCAACAAGGATATACTGTATAGCATAGGGAAATATAGCTTTGTTTTGTAGTAACTTTAAATGGAGCTTAAGTTATAAAAAATACTATTTTTTTTTTGTAATTGCTATTTTGTACACCTGAAACTAATGTAATATTGTTAATCAAGAGGGAGTTCCCTGGTAGCCCAATGGTTACGATTCTGGGATCCCACTGCCATGCCCAGGTTTAATCCCTAATGGGAAACTGAAATCCCACAAGTAGTGTGGCATGGCAAAAAAAAAAAAAACACCTTAACCAACTATACCTCAATTTTTTTAAAAAATGAAAAAAATATGGACTATTTCTTGTCCATAAACTTAAATCATAGTAGGTCATACATGAGAAATTCAATATTCTTGGGTTTTCCAGCCTGTTTTTGTTTTATATAAGAAAAATCAGTGATAGAAAATTATAAAGAAAGGTCAACTAAATTGTAAACCGCTAATAAAAAAAAATGAGCACTAGTCAGATATTTCACTGTGTATTTCGATAAACACTATCTAATTTCTATTATCTTAAGAGGTAAGTATTATCCTTACTTTGGAAATAAAGAAACCACAGCTCAGATATGTCAAGTAACTTAATGGCAGACCACTTTCTCTTACATTTTTAACATACAGTTCAATGCTGTCTTAAATAACAATTATTTATGACATATAGATTCTTTTAAACTCCATCACGACAGACTCCAAATTATTATCTCTTATAGCACTTAACATGGTATTGCATCCCAATAGTTGAAAAAAAAAAAAAAAAAAAGAATTAAAACTAGGTTCTACCACTTATTAAGTGGCATTAATCTATAAGCTCTCAGTGTTAAAGTTTTCTCTTATAAGGATTATACCAACATTGCAAGATTACTGTGAGACAGGGTTGGTTTCTTCGCTGACAAAGGTCCATAGAGTCAAAGCTATGGTTTTTCCAGCAGTTATGTATGGATGTGAGAGTTGGACCATAAAGAAGACTGAGCACCAAATCAATGATTGATTCTGAACTGTGGTATTGGAGAAGGCTCTTGAGAGTCCCTTGGACAGCAAGGAGATCAAACCAGTCAATCCCAAAGGAAATCAATCCTGAATATTCATTGGAAGGACTGATGTTGAAGCTGAAACTCCAATACTTTGACCACCTTACACGAAGAACAACTGACTCATTAAAAAAGACTCTGGTGCTGGGAAAGACTGAAGGCAGGAGAAGGGGATGACAGAGAATGAGATGGTTGGATGACATCGTTGACTCAATGGACATGAGTCTGAGCAAGCTCCAGGAGCTGGTGAAGGATGGGGAAGTCTGGCGTGCTGCAGTCATGGGGCACAGAGTTAGGACACAATTGAGCAACTGAACAACAAAGGGTTAGTCTCTCTACCTCCACGCTGCTGTCTTGGGGGCCAGATAACTCTTTTTTTGGTGGGGCTGGGTACAGTCATGTGCACTGAAAGACGTTGCACTAGCAACGTTGCTAGTGCAACGTCTTTAGCCCTTATCTGGTAAAAAGCCAGTAGCATCCCTCTCTACCAGTGGTGACAACCAAGATTGTCTCCAGTCAAAATGACGGAGAATGGGGTACTCAAGAACCACTGCTGCAGGTAAAAGAATTATAAAAATGAACTGGAAAAGTATGTGATTTCCTCTGCTCTAGAGAATCCCCCTGAGATGGGAGGAGGGCAGAATTTCCTGAGCCAAGCCGCTAATGATAATACTCCTAAAAACAGCAATCAGCAACACAAAATTCTAATTACCTTCTGTGGTCTAGTAAAGATGGCTGCAGATTCTTGATTATGTCTCCAAATGAGAGAGAAAGAAATACCCTACCTTAAATTCAAACCACCTAGGTGACTTCTTTCACAAAAGAATGAAGCTGAAGTCATGATCTCGAACTGATAAGGCCACAAAAAGCCTGGTCCCTTGTGCTCAGAAGTCCAACTACATTAAGCCTGCCATGCTGGGAAGGCCACAAGTGTAGGCACGCAGGTTGAGAGTCCCAGCTGAGCCCAGACTCCCAGCCTCCTTAGCCAGAGCAACAGACAGGTGAATGCTTCTCCAGTCCAGACCATATGCTAGCTAAGACTATCCAATGACCTTTGTTGATGTCTCACATAAGAGAAGACTTGCCAAGACCTGCTCAAATTCCTGATCTTCTAAATTTAATAAAATAGCTGTCATTTTAAGGTTTCAGATAATTTGTTTTCACATAATTTGTTATATTTTTCATTCATATACTTTTCTTCTTTTTTTTCCCCATGAGACATTTGCCTCCCCAACTTATATCTATCTATGGCTGTGCTGGCCTTCACTATGGTACATGGGTTTTTTCCAGTTGTGGCATGTATTCTCCAGCTGCAGCGTACAAGCTTCTCACTGTGGTGTCTCCTCTTGTTGCAGAGCTTGGGCTCTAGGGGCACGGGCTTCAGTAGCTGTGGTGTGCGGGCCTGGCTGCCCCACAGTCTGTGAGATCTTCCTGGACCAGGGACTGAACCCGTGTCCTCTGCACTGGCAGGCAGACTCTCCATCACTGGAGTACCAGTGAAGTTCTACTTCTCCATTAGAGATTTTCACATGTAATATCTTTAAAAGTTATCATTATTGACTCAGATGAGGTCATCCAATTTCTATCAAGACCATGTGCTACTGGTCTCATCCTCCAAAATAAAGTCCTGAGGGGAAAAAAAGAAGTCAGTCTGGATTCCAGGAACAACATAACAAAGAAGCACAAAACTTGATGGGGATAAACTCCCACTGATTTTGTTGCGCAGACACTGGAGACCTATAGTCAGGAGCAAAGGGCGGCAGGAGTCAAAAGGCAAGAGTCTTTGTTTTTGTTTTTTTAGTTTCTAAAAAACTAAAAAGCTTTTTTCAGTCTGCCTTTATCTTTCCCTTAATTGCCCATTCACCAGAAATTAGCAGAAAAGCTCATATCTTTGTCAGCAGGATGAACTGAGGACAGCACAAAAGGCCTATGAGGGGAAAGTTCATGAAAACTCGTACAAATGGACTACCCTGAGGTCATTTACTCTTCTCAGTCCTTCTCCTCTCAGAAAACACTACAGAACCGGCGGTGAATTACGCTACAAGGAAACCACCCCTTAAAATTTCTAAGAGTTTAAAAAACAAGCCCTGACCAGGAGCGGCCTAACACAGTAGTAGCCAACAGAAGAAGGTGACAGCAATTCAGGGCCAGTGGCTGTCTGACCTGAGATCAAGCCTTTCCTCTCTTAAACTCACTCAGACCAACACAAGCCAACGTCTGGCTGTTGGCCATTCCCTAATCCATATTATTAGACTAAGTGGATAATATTCCTTCCCGAAGAATTATTAGCTTACTAGCTAAAATAAGTATTTGCAGCAAGCCATAAAATGGTTATATAAAAGACATATAATACACCAAACAACCCAACCACTAATGCAGAATTAGTGGATTAGATGCTCCAAGAATGAAGAGACCGAGGGGGATATAAGTAGTATGAATTCAGAAGAATCTATGGAAAAGAATCAAGTGGAGGGACCTCCCTGATGGTCCAGTGGCTAAGACTCCACATGTCCGATACAGGGGGCCCAGTTTGATCCCTGGTTGAGAAAGTAGATCCCAAGAGCCGCAACTAAAGATTCCTCATGCCATAACAAAGATAGAAGATTCTGAGGGCCATAACTAGGAACTGGAGTAGCCAAATAAATATTTTTTTAAAAGATAATCTTAGAGAAAAAAAAAAAAACAGAATCAAGGGGAAATACTGAGTATGAAAAGAAGACATCAAGATAATAGGAGTTTCAGAAAGAAGGAAAAAACAAAAAGGTTCAAGAAAACAACAAACATACTAAGAAACAATGAGAATAAATTTCCCAGAGTTAAAGAGAGAAGTCAAGATTGAAGTGTGTCAAGAGCCAAACATACAAGAAAAAAGCTCATTCCGAGAAAGACTAAGTGTGCAAGTGCAAATGTTTAGTTGCTCAGTCATGCCTGACTCTGAGACCCCATGGACTGTAGCCCGCCAGGCTCCTCTGTCCATGGGATTTCCGAGACAAGAACACTGGAGTGGGCTGTCATGCCCTTCTCCAGGGGTTCTTCCCAACCCAAGGATTGAACCCATATCTCCTACACTGCAGGAGAATTTTTTACCATCTGAGCCATCAGGAATATTAAGAAGACTGTGTAAGTTTGATAGTACTTTTAAAAGTTTACATGTAATGCAGAAATATCACTTTTGGAAATCCAGAAGGAATACCTAGTCATTCAGGAAAAAAAACAACCCTATATGCCAAAAAAATGTTTTATTGCAATACTTACTATGGTAAGAGGAAAACTCCCAGATACAACCTAAACACCTAACAACCAGGCAATAATTCATGGTTTAATGATAGATTTATAGTTATCGTCATAGTGTTGAAAAGAGGGTATGTCTAACAAATTTTACTATTTGAGCAGGATCAAAAAAATCCAAACAACATGAGAAGTTTACATTAAAGCTACTATGAGCATTTAATTTTCTAATTATTAAAACTGAAAAGTTTGCTTTTAAAAATCTGACAAGCTTGGTAGCTTGTGTGATAATGTTTAGCCATTATCCAGAAACAGCCAACAAAAATTATATTTCACACAGAATTTACAGAAACATTAGTTTCTGAAAGTATTTACAGTATCTTAATACTAAAGGAACGCATAATATACCTACTTTTTATTAAGCGGGAGTAGCTTATGGCAGCTTTTGGACTTTATAACTAATAAAATACTGTACAGAAAATTTCAACATCTACTCTGCCAAAGAAAGTACTTGGTCTTATTTCTACCAAGTGCTTTATAGTTTTATCATTTTCATTAGCTCAGCTCCACACGAGACTTCTGCCCGCCTTGATTTCTGGAAGGCTGCCCCAATTCTTCTCTCCCAGGCCTTGTTGCCAGGGTTGCAGCTGCACAACCAATTCTTATTAAAATGTAAGTCTTTGAAATGCAGGTCTATGGAAAGGGACATAAAGGATTTCATTATCTTTTCTCAAAACTCACAGCAAGGATTACACCCCCACCCTTTCCAAGCCATACCACCACTTAGCAGTCTTCTCCATCAACTCACACACCAAATATAATAAATGCAGCAGCTGTTTTAAATAACTCAAATAACTCATAAAGGAGTAGAACTGCTTAATAACGAACTTAATGTCTAGCAAAAAATACTTTTAAATGACTTCAAATACATATGATGCATAATAATTATTTCAAAGTGACTTACAGTGAGTATGATGTAATTATACAGCTGGATACTCACACAATGTGAGTAATAACACTTCTAAACACTACTACTAAATAATTCTAAAGAACACACATTTGCAAGACAATACACACTTATGTGATGATAATTTCAGAAACTTCAAGTTAAGAAAAAAACTGCAAGTGATTTAATCAAAATGTAAAATACTTTATTAGCTCTTAATTTTGTTGCAGAACTACTCATGCCTCTAAAATTTTCTTGTAAAAGAAGAAAAAGACTGAAGAACAATTTGCACTATTTTTCTTTTTCTTTCTAGAGTGTCATGTACTTTTGTGCTCTGGATAAAATCCCCTGCTTAAACACTGCTTAACTGTACTTTAAAAGACAATTTATGACTAAATTCATCTTATGAGAAAAGTTAACACAGGATTGTCACGATCAGGAAGGTAAACTGTTTTCAATTAAAAGTATAAAGAGTGGTTAGATAGTCTGTTGCAAAGTAAAATTGAGGTTTCTTTTAAAATTAAAATGTAACATTTTTAATGCTGATACACCACTGAGATTCTTGTAACATGCAGAACCTTCAAATTTTAACTATATTAGAGAAAAGAAGTAAAGTTAGCAAAATTCATTGGGGTTAATATAGCTAGCCTATTCCCTGGGCGTTTTATTCATGGTTAAATAAGAAGAAAAAAATAGGGGAGGCAGAGACCCTTGAGGATCTCATTATATAACACAGACCTGAAGTTACAGCAACAAATCACACTGGGGGAAAAAAAAAAGATAAATAGTTCTAAAAAGTGACCACTTGTTGCATTTTTGATGACTGAACTGAAATTAAGTAAATGTACCAGATAAACTATAAATATATAAGTACATTATAATGATTTTAAACTTGTTAAAAATGCTGCCTGAGATCAATTCATGTCCATTTTCATGGCTACTATCAAAAAAATAAAACAGACAACAACAATGTTGATGAGGATGTGAAAAAACTGAAAGGAACCCTGGTGCACTGTATAAACTGGTAAAATTGTAAAGTAGTGCAACTCCTATGGTAAACAATATGGAGGTTCCTCAAAAATTGAGAAATAACTCTTGTATGACGCAGCACTCCCACATCCGGCCGTATATTCAGAAGAACTGAGGGCAGGATCTGGAGGAGTGTCTGTACACCCGTGTTGTTACCAGCACTATTCACATGAGAGGCAGAATCAAGACAAATGTCCTTGAGCCAATGAACAGATAAACAAAATGCGATATATACAAAGTATTATCGTGATATATACATACAGTGGAGTCTTAAAAAGGAGGAAATCCTATCACATGGATGGATGAAGCTTGAGGATATTATGCTAGGTGAAATGAACCAGTCATAAAAAGACAGATGCTGTATGATTCCACTTATATGAGGTGTAAAATAGTCAAAGTTGTTTTGTTTGCTTTTCTTTTTGGCCACACTGCGTGCATGGCTTGTAGGATCTTAGCTCTCTGACCAGGGACTGAACCCAGGCCCAAGCTAAAATAGTCAAATTCACAGAAGACAGAGCAGAATGGTAGTTACCATGGGCTGGCAACGGGAGGCAAAAGGGAGTTGTTTAACGGGTACAGTTTCGGCTTTGCAAGATGGAACAGTTACAGAGATCTGTTTCTCAACAATGTGACTATACCTGGCACTACTCAACCACACACTTAAAACTAAGATGGCAAATTCCATGTTACATGTTTTTTACCCAATAGAAAACATTTTTAATGTAATTGGAGGTCTCACCCTTACAGATTTTCATGAGTTAGTAAAGATGAAAAATGGAATGAACTTTTTTTTAAACTAAGTACCGCATATTAATCTGGGTTTTTGCTTGTTTTGGTCAGGTATGTAGGTAATACACCATCATGGTGTAAAACTCAAAGGAAACAAAAGTAAATTATGAAAACTAAATTTTCTTCTCATCATTATCCCTAGCCACAAAAATTCTCTTCCCAAGACACAGCTGCCAATATTAGCTTCTGGTATAGCTGTTCATAGAAATTCTAATAATATACAAGAATATAAATATATATTTTTTCCTTTAAAAAACATTTTCATGGGACCAAATACATTATTTGTCACCTTGCTTTTTCATTCAACTCTTTATCTTGGAAATCAGGCAGTTTCAGAAACTTTCCAAAAAACTAGCCCTCTGTTTTGAAAGGCTGTATTTTATCTTACAGGTGTAAACCGCTGTCAACAGGTGGGAAGTTGTATTGTTTCTAAGTTTTTACGACTACAATCATGCTACAAGAAATTATCTTGTAAATTCACAAATGTGGGATATGAGACAGTGGGACTTATCTCTAGGATAAATTCAAGCAGTGAAACTGATGAATCAAAGGGTCTGTTTATATAGTTTAATCTGGGGGAGGCATTTTAAGTTTTGACAGATATTTTCCAAATCTTCTAAGAAAATGTACATACGTCCACTCTAACAACCTATCAGAGGGACTTCCCTGGTGGTCCAGTGGTTAAGAATCTGCCTTCCAGTGCAAGGGACATGGGTTCAATCCCTGGAACTAACAGGCCCACATGCTACAGACTCAATGCAGCCAGAAATAAACAATTAAAAAAGAAAAAAGGCAACACATGAGAACATCTGTTATTATCAATCGTAAAAGGCTCCCCTAACTCCAGCAGTTTAAAGGGAAAAAAACTCTTTCTTCCCTGAAGTGGAGAACTAAAAATACACACCAGTATATCAGGTAAATATACTGAGTTCCATAAAATTAAAATCTACAATTTTGAGTAAGACTACAAGGGTTGATATGCAGCCTAAGAAAAGCACTCATCCTAACAATCTCCAGCTAAGTCTTGGCTAGGCCTCTGCCAGTCTCACATTTCTTTCCTCAGAAATCCACTCTTATCTATAGTTTTTGACCCAAATAGCTTTACTTATATCAGCATTATAGTTACGATTTTTAATCAAACTGATTTAACTGGCCTAAGACAGTAACTGTCTCCATTTTGGTGGATAAATCTCTAACTCTGGCAAAGTATAGAAATCAATCAGTATTAACAGTCATGTGCTATTAAATACATCTGTAGTAACATTATCGTACTTTATGCTCTATCTACCAAGATATTTGAAAGACAAGAAAATTTGATATGCTAAATTTCCAAGTTTAATTTATTAAGCTTTTCAGAATTATACATTTTAAAAAGATTTGTTCACTCTACTGATAAATCTGCCTTGTTAACTGCTTGAAGTATCTGAGGGAATCAAAGAAAAGTTAAGTCAGAAGGTCTAAAGATGTTAAATAATTAGGTATGAAAGTGCTGCAATATTTAAGAAGCAATATTTACTCTCTCTTATTGGGCATTAAAAGCCAATGACATAGACAGCACTGAACTTTTTAGTGAGTTTTACAGATCAACTTTTTATTTTTTAGAGCAACTATGTTTAAAGAGCACTACAGAAATAGAAAACCACGGGAATATGATCTTGGACAGGAAATGTCTATCTCTACCTTAAGATTAACACGTTTCATTTACTATCATTCCCTACAAGCATTTTTTAGCAAACATGTGCACTAAAAACATTCACAAATATTAACAAATAGTAGTAATAAATGAAAATAGGTATCCTGCATGACCTCTCTTCAAAGAAGAAATGGATGTCTTCCATCCATAAAGCACAGAAGAGTGTATTTTCTTACGCTGCCAGAAAATACTCCTTAATCAAAATCAAAGGAGGGCTGCTTTTTTGATTTCCTCATGGAAATCACAGCCTTTCCAGTAAGGACATAGAGCAATAGCTACAATAAAACCCAGCTGCTGTGGCAAGGCTTATTATATATATTTATGTTAGTTGCTAAGTGGTCCAACATTAGGGTTACCAATCCTATTTACATAAGCATGGCATTGCCCCTCAGATGACAGTTATTTCTGGGTACTTATACCTGGACCATTAACCAAAATACTAGAGATTTAATATCACTTTCTATTCCCTTAAACTAAAAAAATTAATCAAACTTTCAACAATATTTTCTAGCTATAAATAAGGACAGATATCTTGGCTCCCATTGTCAAAATTGAAGAGCTAATATCATTAATCTATGCCCTCAGAATCACCCAAGCTCCTTCTTGATTGATATTTACAAGTTATAGGAGAAACCTGGAGCCATTCAGAGGCATTGTTTAAATGAATATCCTATTCAACCTTCGCAGTTTAAAAATTTTCTGTAATGTACACATTTCTTCATTCTTTCACATTTGGTGAGCAAATTATTCCTCGTGTGTGTGTCTGTGTGTGTGTAATTCCTAAAACCACCTGACAGTTTCAGGTACGCTAGTACCCTATAGCAAGGTGCTATCAAATCAGAATGAAAATTATAGGATGAGCAATCAGTCACATGAACAAAAAATCAGAAAACCACAATTTAATATTAAACATGTATTTTCTGGATTTTTTTCCCTCAGTAAAATTAATATAACATTTCTCTATCACTAACGAAAACATGCTATCAAGATGCCTCACTAATTAGATAATCAAAAAATCAACTTATTCAACATATATTTGCCGAGCTCCTAATATATGCTAGGCTCACATATTTAAAAAACAATATGTAGATGTAAGTCAGCAAATTATAAAGTATAATAAACATATTTTTAAATGCATACTAATAAATTTACCAAAGAGGTAAGTTTAAAGACTACCAGAGATTAAAATGGAAACAGTGTAAGTAGATAGAAATAACTGAACTTTTAATTTTGAGCAATTATGACATGGCAACAATCAACGCTTTGAAATATGGCCCTTACAGATGTTAAAACAGAATTTTTAAAAATTCTTAATAAAATACAAGTAAATTGATCTCTTTAACATTTGATTTATAAAGAAAACCAAAAGGCTGGCTTCATGCTCAGTAGTGAACCCTGTAGATGTTCCAATTAATGTAATGTTTTGTGAAACATCACAGGCATTAAATTAATGAACAAGACAAGATGCTCATTGTAATCACAATGTTCTATGAGTTCCAGCCAATGCAGCTGGGAAGCAAACAACGCAAGATATAAAATCTGGAAAGGATAAAGCAAATTATGTCTCACTACAAATAAGGATTGCACTCCCAGAAAAGCTAAGTGTATCAGAAATTCTAAATGAACTTAATTAATGGGTTAAATTTATCAAAAAGTAATATCTTCCTAATGTTAGCAATACATAGATAAATTTAAGCTGCAATAACACACTAAGGAGGCAGCAGAGCTGAGGTTAAGGACACAGACCTCAGAGTCAAACAGGTATGAGGTGAAATCTCAACTCTACTACTTCCTAGCTGTATAAACCTTGATAAAAGTCACCTAGTGCCTTTAATTTTCTCAAGTGTAAAAATGAATATAATTTATCAAACAGTTAAGATAACGCTGAAAAGTACACCAAGCCTGTCATTTAATGAAAGACATTATTATTCATAGTATCAATAATAGAAAGCTACATGTCCCTTCCATAAATAAAAGGTATCAGGTTAAACATACATGAACTTTTCTGAAATCTAAAAAGTACAAAATTTCAAACTATACCTGGCCCCAAGATTTGCAATAAAGGATTGTCCTGTACGCTTCTCATGTCTTCTTGTGAAAAAAAAACAATAACACCACACTACTGTTTTAAAGGTCAGCCAAAACCCTGGCACTGCACAACTATTCGTTTACGGTTCCAGAGGAGTCAGCGGTTCGGCAGGCGTCTCCCACAAAGAGCTGAATCAGCACAGATGATGGCTATTCCTTTTCCTCTAGGACCAAACCTCAGTGAAGAACCTATCCATTAGGAGGGTTGTTCTGATACTGTCAGCCTCTTTCTGTCACACTAAGCTCCACCAGTAATGGTCCAGATTACATATTTGTTTACCACCTTAACTCTTGTACTTAACCTGAAAAAAAAATCAAAGAAACGATTGCATTATCTGCCACCTTGCACACCTGTATCAGAGACTTGCCTAATTTACAATCCAAGTCTTAGCAAGTCCTTTGAGTTATCATTTTATGGTAATAGAATAGGTTATAATAAACATGTATATGCTATGATGTATATGTTCCAACACTTTGGCTACCTGATGCGAAGAACTGACTCACTGGAAAAGACCCTGATGCTGGGAAAGATCGAAGGCAGGAGAAGAAGGGAACAACAGAGGATGAGATGGCTGGATGGCATCACCAACTCCATGGACATGAGTTTGAGCAAGCTCCAGAGTTGGTGATGGTCAGGGAAGCCTGGCGTGTTGCAGTCCATGGGGTCACACAAAGAGTCGGACACAACTAAGCAACTGAACTGAACTGATGCTGTGACACTCTGGAACTTATTGGCTCATGTAACTGAATAAAGTCTAGGTATACCATCTGGAAAAGGAAATGGCAACCCACTCCAGTACTCTTGCCTGGAAAATTCCATGGACTGAGGAATCTGGTAGGCTACAGTCCATGGGGTCGTAAAGAGTCGGACATGACTGAGCAACTTCACTTATACCATCTTTAGGGAAGACTTGCTTCAGCATCTCAACAAAGGTGATCAGGGTGTGTTTCTGCTCTGTCTCCTCCTTCCCTGTTGGCTTCTTACTCAACTGACTTTCGTTTTATGGTTGGAAGATAGTTGCCGGGCTGAAATTCAGCAGGAAAAAAAGTACCTTGATCCCAGTATTTCTAGCAAATGTCCACAAAGATCATTCTGATAGGTTTATATCATATGTCTGCCATGACTGCCAGAGGTTAAGACACATGTTTCATTCCTACATGAAACAAAGTACATTATAGCTCAACTTGGTGATCTGAACTTATTCTACTAAATAATGACATTCAGTTCAGTTCAGTTGCTCAGTCGTGTCTGACTCTTTGCGACCCCATGAATCGCAGCACACCAGGCCTCCCTGTCCATCAACTACTCCCAGAGTTTATTCAAACTCATGTCCATCGAGTCGGTGATGCCATCCAACCATCTCATCCTCTCTCGTCCCCTTCTCCTCCTGCCCCCAATACCCCCCAGCATCAGGGTCTTTTCCAATGAGTCAGCTCTTCACATGAGGTGGCCAAAGTATTGGAGTTTCAGCTTCAACATCAGTCCGTCCAATGAACACCCAGGACTGATCTCCTTTAGGATGGACTGGTTGGATCTCACTGCAGTCCAAGGGACTCTCAAGAGTCTTCTCCAACACCATAGTTCAAAAGCATCAATTTTTCGGCGCTCAGCTTTCTTCATGGTCCAACTCTCACATCCATACATGACCACTGGAAAAACCATAGCCTTGACTAGATGGACCTCTGTTGGCAAAATAATGTCTCTGCTTTTTAATATTCTGTCTAGGTTGGTCATAATTTTCCTTCCAAGGAGTTAAGTGTCTTTTAATTTCATGGCTGCAATCACCATCTGCAGTGATTTTGGAGCCCCCCAAAATAAAGTCTTACACTGTTTCCCCATCTATTTCCTATGAAGTGATGGGACCAGATGCCATGATTTTAGTTTTCTGAATGTTGAGCTTTAAGCCAACTTTTTCACTCTCCTCTTTCACTTTCATTAAGAGGCTTTTTAGTTCCTCTTCACTTTCAGCCATAAGGGTGGTGTCATCTGCATATCTGAAGTTACTGATATTTCTCCCGGCAATCTTGATTCCAGCTTGTGCTTCTTCCAGTCCAGTGTTTCTCATGATGCACTCTGCATGTAAGTTAAATAAGCAGGGTGACAATATACAGCCTTGACGGACTCCTTGTCCTATCTGGAACCAGTCTGTTAACATTACTGAATTAAAAATAATGGTTCAAGCACAACATTCAACTTTCCCTATCTTCTTAAAAAGTTACTACCCCCCATTTATTCACAGAACAACAATGAGAAAGTAAATTCTTCCCTGAATATAAATCATTTTGAAGGATTCAGAATGTATTAGCAGATTACAACAAAGGCTTATGATATTCCTTAACAAAGTTGAAATCAAAACTAGATTTTCAGGAAGAAAACAAGGTTCTTATTTCACTTTTTCAAGATTATAATAGCAGAATCTAAAGCAAAGATAAACAACTGCATGGATATCTTGAGTTAGAGGAGGAGGAAAGGTGGTTTTAACGAGTTTTAAAATAGAATCATTTTGGGGCTTCCCTGGGTCCAGTGGTTAAAACTCCACTTCCACTGCGGGAGACACAGATTTGTTCCCTACTTGGGGAACTGAGATCCTGCCTGCCACCAGAAGCAGCCAAAAAATTTTTTTAAAAATAAATAAATAAATTTAAAATAGAATCAGCTAAATACTCCATCCTGTGACTCAAGGCTCCTCAAAGACACTAGATCATCATCAACCCTCCTTCCTCAATCCCTTACACAAAACCAGGTCCTAGGAACAGAACAGAGATGCAAGCGTCAGGAAGTCTTTTTGTCAACATGCACTGCAAAGCCAAATGCAAATTATTCCTCATTTATGACATTCTTACTATCCATGTCCCTCATTCCTATAATTAGCACAGAAAATGGAAAACGATTCCATCTCTATTAACAAAGAACATAGCAAAACCTATGAGATTAAAAGCCAATTTTCAAACATATAGGAGAGGAGCTGATTTTCATGGCAAAGGCGAATAAAAACAAACAGCAAACTGAGTAGAACTAACCAGCTGAAAATGTGTTACACACAAGTCATCTTAAATCAAAAGCCAACCTTTACTAGAGGAAAGCAGTGTGGTTAAAGAAATGTGCATAGAAAGAGCATAATGACTTAAAGCTATGAATTGACTTTCCAAATCCTCTCCTGTTCAAATACTTTAGTTCAGTAAATGTACAATGATGACTTTTTAAGAAGACATAAATGTGTCAGACACAACAGGGACATAAACACAGTCCTTGACATCACAAAGTTTATAATGTGCTACAAAGTCAAGACACACAAACATTACTAGACAGTTCAGAACATAATGACGTATAAATGCCAGTGGGTAAAAAGAAAGAGGAGAATCAAACGAACTGGAATGATTTCCACAACAAGTAACAGAAAATCTAAAAGCAAAACTGCTTAAACAATAAGACAGTGTACTTTATCACATAATAAAGGAATCTACTGTGAAAATGATTCAAGGAGTACTGAATGTGGCCCAGTTCTACTTCTCTGTAATTCTTGCCTCTGCCCTTCTTTAGGAAAGGGAATGACCCTTCAGGCTGGCAGCACAAGATCGACATCAGCTCCAGATGTCACACTCAAATAAAACAAGCTCTGGAGGAGGGACCACTTCTTTTCCTTTTTCTCAAAAGCAAGAAAACCTTTCTCAATAGCTTCTCTCTGACTTTCCTTTTATTTCCCATTGGCCAAAACTGGATCTCACGCCCAGACCTTTGGAACAATCACTTCCAAAGGCAATGAGACCTACATAATGAAGATTACACTGGATGCTGTAACTATGATGACCATCTCTTTAAAGATGGCTGAATATATCAAGAAAGACAAGCCTTGGAAGATGTGTGATTTGGACTGGTGAAAAAAAAAAAATGACAGAAAATACATAGGCAAAGGAAGGGATGTGTCTAACTGAAGAAGAAAGTCAAATTGCAAACATACATTAAACACACTGTTAGCGGTAAAGAATTCTCTTAAACCATGCTGGAGTCATTTTCTGTAACACAAAAATTAGCTTACTATTTGACAGTCAGTAAATACTAAGCATGCAGGAGGAGTAGCCCTCTCTTTATGGGAAGGATTTAGATTAATCACCAGTGGGGGTAGTCAGACTCACCACTCACTCCTTTCAAAAGAGCTATCTCTGGGTTGAGAACATTCTGTATTATGCATACAGATGACTGCAGACTCACTGTCAGTGGGAGCTGTTCCTTGACGGTTTCTTTTCATTTGGGTTCGAGGTTTTACTCAAAAATCCACACACTCACAGCTGGTCCTATCTGCAAATGAAAGCATGCAATTAGGAGGCAAAAAGCTGCCGGGAGCAATTCCTTCCCCCACCCCCACCCACCTATGATTAACTGATCCACGTGAAAACCGAATTTAAATACCAGATTCACTGAGTCCAATGTTCAAACTCAGCAACTTATACTTCAAAGGGTGTAATGTGCTTATTACACAGTTACCACCCTTTCCCATCATGTAAGTTTATTGTCATGTCCACAATATACCAGGTGCAACTCCTGTGTGCCGGGTGGAATGCAATACACATTTGTGTTTGGTGGCAGCCCACAGGGCTGGCTTACACAGGGCGCTGAAGCAGAGCTCCCGACATTTATAAATTAGAAGCCTTCACATAAAAATCAAATGATCTGACCTCTCTTGGAGGAAAAAAAAAAAAAAAAACCAGAAGATCTGGCAACACTGGGCCCACTTTCCCACCTGGTGATAATCTGCTGGAGCTGATCAGCAGCTAATCTTTCAGATGGGACATGGGTTTTGCAGTTCTCCATACATGTCATCACTCTCTTCTATCATAATCCAGCTCACAATTATCTGTCTGGAGTCTGCTGGCATCTGAACTTGCAAACTCTGCTATATATTTATAATAGCTCATGGGAAATATTTATTACTATCAAAGCCAAGTCTGTTTTTCTGCCTTGTGGATACAATACAGCATAAAAACAACCACGTTGGCTCTGGAGGTCGCTAGGTTTGAGATCTAATTCTGCAAGTAACTATTTACATGATCTCAGGTCTATTCTTAACCTAAAATATATATTTCTTCATTTATAGTCCTCCAAATAAACATATAAGCACTTAAAACAGTCAACAAACAACAGGTCTAAAATCCAACATGTCCAGGCGGAACTGGTAATCCCAAATCCACTGCTTTCTGACAGTCTTTCTCATTTCAGTAAACTGGACTGGAATCCTTGCAGTTTCGGTTCTAGACTCAAACCTCAAAAGTCTTTATCGTATACTCTCCCTCATCCTCCCCAAATCATCAAAGTGGCTGATTTTCTAGATATATAATTTGAACAGATTCTAAGAGTCTCATAAAAACCATAAAAAAACCCCAGCAATTCCTCCCTCAGAATCAATTACTTTCTTGAAACTGCCTATAAATTCAACTATTTAAATAATGATAGCTTGAAATTTCAAGGTCCCATATTGTAAGGAATATTTAGTATTTCGTAAAAAGAAAATACTGGGGATGCTACATATCAAAATGACACATTACATTTTATAAGTTTATACATTTCTTCAAAGCTAAGCTGACAGTGAACTGGGTCATTATGCTTAATTTGAATAATTAAGAAATCAGAAAGATGACCAGAACTAATGGAATGAGTTTAGGAAGGTTACAGATACAAAATCAATACTCAAAAATCAATTCTTTTCTACAGAACATTTGTTCACTTACTCTATACCCCAGCCATTACATTCCTAGGTATTTATCTAAGAAAAATTAAAGTGTACGTCCACAAAGCAGCTTTATTTTTAAGAGCCAAAAACTAGAAACAACTCATCTTTCCACCAACAGATGTGTAAATAAACAAAATATAAAGCCATTTAATGTAATACTACTTGCAGTAAAAAATATTACACATTCATTGAAATGAATGGATCTCAAAATTATTATGCTGAGAAGCCATATCAAGAGTATATAGTATAGAATCCATTTATATAAAATTCCAGAACCACAAGTGATAGAAAGCAGTTCAGCTGACTGCCTAGGAACAGGCAGGGTATGTGGCCAAGAGACAAGGAAAGGCCTACAAACAGCTGAAAAGAAACTTTTGCTGGAGATACTTTTATTACATTGAGTGTGGTGATAGTTTCATGGGGAGGTGGGTATGTGTGTGTGTGTGTGTGTGTGTGTGTGTGTGTCACGGGTGTGTGTGTGTGTAAATTAGTGTGTGTGTGTGTGTGTCATGGATGTGTGTGTGTGTGTGTGTCATGGGGGTGTCTGTGTGTGTGTAAATTAACCAAATGGCATACTTTCAATATATGTAATTAATTTTAAGATAAAGTAATTCATTGCAAGTTAGTAATTGGTAGCAAGACTGATTAATATGAAAAATAGAACCCTTTTAATGCATTAAGTTTGAAAATCATGGCCACATGTACACCCGAAACTAACACAACATTGTTAATCAACTACACTCCAATATAAAATTAAAAAAAATTTTTTTAGAAAAACTAAAAAAGAAAGAAACGGCCACAATCTTTTCTCTCTTCAGAAAATAACTCTTTCAAAAGTATAATATCTCATGCATGTAAATCAATTAAGTCACAATACATCCTCACACTGAACATAAAAAAAAACTCAAAATGACTTAAAAACTTAAATATAAGACACCAAAAACTTCTAGAAGAGAAGAGAGGCAAGACATTCTCTGATATAAATCATACCAATATTCTCTTGGGTCAGTCTCCCAAGGCAATAGAAATAAAAGCAAACTAAATAAGCAGGACCTAATCAAGAGCTAAGTCACTTCAGTTGTGTCCCGCTTATAAGCTTTTGCATAGCATAAACAAAACAAAAAGACGATCTACAAACTGGGAGAAAATATTTGCAAATGATGTGACCACTGAGGGTTTAATTTCCAAAATATATAAAGAGGTCATACAACTCAACAACAACAAAAAAACAAACAATAAAAAAAGGACAGATCTAAACAGACATTTCTCCAAAGATATACAGATGTCCAATAGGCACATGAAAAGATGCTCAACATGGCTAATTATTAGAGAAATGCGAACCAAAATTTCAATGAGGTATCACTTCGCACCATTCAGAATGGCCATCGTTAAAAGTTCTACCATTAAAAGATGTTGGAAAGGGTGTGGAGAAAAGGGAACCTTACTACACTTTTGGTAGAAATATAAACTAGTGCAGTCACTATGAAAAACAGTACAGAGGTTCCTCGAAAAACTAAAAACGGAACTACCATGTGACCCAGCAATCCCATTCTTGAGCACATATGCAGACCCCTTTGTTCACAGCAGCAATACTCAAAACAGCCAAGACACTGAAATAACCTCATGCCCTCTGACAGGCGGGGAGATAAAAAAGGCGTGGTGTGAACGTACAATGGAGTATTACTCGGCCATAAAAAGGAGTAAAATGTCATATGCAGCAACATGGACAGACCCAGAGATTATCATATTAAGCAAAGTAAATCAGAAAGAGAAACACAAATACCATACGATATCACTTATATGTGGAGTCTAAAATACAACACAAGTGAACATATCAAAGAAACAAACAGACTCACGGTTACAGAGAACTAGTGGTTATCAAAGGGGAGGAGGGATGGGAGAGACTAGTGGTTACCGAGGGGGAGGAGGGATGGGAGAGCAAAGGACTGGGAGTTCGGATCAGCAGACACCAACTATTATATACAGAAAGAATAAACAATAAGGTCCTACTGTACAGCACATGGAACTATATTCAATGCCCTGTGATAAGTCATATTGGAAAAGAATATGAAAAAGTATATATGTGTAACTGAACCACTTTGATGTACAGCAGAAATTAACACAACATTGTATATCAACTACACTTCAATAAGAAAGAAAATAGATCCTGGAGTCAAACTGTCAAAGTTTGAATTCTGGCTTTGCCACTTATTAGATGTGTTGACTTTAGGCAAGTTATTCACCATGCCTCACTTTGCTAAACTATAAAATAGGGTATAATTCATAAGGCAATTTTGCAGTCTCAATTAGATTAATACATGTAAAATGCTTGAAACACGGTCTGCCACAAAGTAAGCCCTCAGGAATGTGGACATCAGACGGGAACGGGGTTTAACACATGATACAACATTACCAGAGTAATTTTCCTAGCCAAGTCACAGGACATTTTTAAATACATATACAGATTTGCAGCAACTGCAGTATGACGCAGTGTTTAATAAGAGTTTACCTGTATATTGTTTATGGTTAGTATTAAGCCATTTCATTATTTTCAATTTTGACTGCCATAGAGAACTGCAGGCAGAACATTTTACTTTCATGAGAAAGTTTCATCAACTATAAATGAGGACAATGCCACTTCAGAGAATTCTTTAAGGATGAAATAACACATATCAAGTGTTTACACACTTGGCACATGGTAGCTACAAACTGATACTATTTCATTATGCTATTATTGTATACAGGTCCATATATATAATATGTATATAATATACAAGCACATTACAACTAGAGCATTACTAACTGTTCATCCAGTCCTTATCTGCTTAGATTGTCCCAGTTTACACAGGTTTTCACAAAGTAATTATTAAAAGCCACTCCCCTTTCTATCTCAGTATGTCCCAGTTTAAGAGGATAAACTATCTCAGTATGTCCCAGTTTAGATGATAAATTATATGGTCACCCTAATACGTAACTAAAATACTTCCAAGATTTTCCCTTTAGCTCTTTGCTATTCAAAGCACCATCCACTTTCCAAATACACACACACTGGCTCTCATCTCCTCATCCAAGTGACTGGTGACCTCAGTGCTTCAAGTCCCGCTCCCTCTCTGGTCTCATACTCCTCAGCAAGGTCACACTTCAAAACCAATCTTTTTGAAATTTCTCTGTTCTTCTGATCTGAATTCCAGATTCAAACTTAGGGACCTGGGATTTCCCTGACAATCCAGTGGTTAATACTCTGTGCTTCCACTGCAGGGGTGGCGGTTCAATCCCTGGTCAGGGAAGTTAATAACCCACATGCCAAGCTGTACAGCCAAAAAAAATTTTTTTAATTAAAAAATAAATAAATAAAACCTAGGAACCTAAAAACATCACCAAAGTATTAAAACTTTAACGCTCTTTAGGAATATATGCATTTTAACTCCTAGAGAGATGATACCTTAATCCAAAGTAGAGAATATTTAATAGCATGAATTTCAGTTACTGTGACAGGTGAGTAGGGACGATCACTTGAGGACCCTTTTCTTTCCACAAATCAAAAAATTTAGGTGGGTTTCTACTAAATAAGTATGTCATAAGTCTGGATTTCTTCCTTCTTTGCGGGTTCCCAAATAATCCAAAGACACCAAAGGCTGCAGCTCAAATACTAGACAACGGTTCTTGAGGGCTCTGTCCAGTGCCCTCCTCCTTTCATGCTACAAACGCTCCCCTGGTCACTCCAGCCACTCCTGAGTTCAACCACTATTTGGATACTGATGAAAGTCCCATCTCCAGCCCGAAGCTTCGCAGCCTCACACACCCAGCCGCGTACAGCGCTTCACCTTTGCCTCCAGCTTCACTGAGCTCTACCTCCTCCCCACCAGTCCTCTACCCCATCCCATTCAGCTCCCTCATCTACCCAGTTCCCACACCAAAAACAAGGGTATTCATTATCCTTGTCTCCTGTCCTTCATTCTCTCCCTCCATAGCCAAGTAACCAAATTCTCTCAACTATTTTTCTAACCTGTTTCTTCTCAAGCCCAAAGCCACTAGTCAAGGTCTGGGCACCCCCACCACGTCTAAAAAGTTCCATAATAATTGCTAACCGATCTCCTGGTTGCCTGTCTCAGTCCCTCCAATTCATTTCCATTTCAGCTAGAACGATCCTTCTAAAATCAATGTCTGACTGTGTTTTTTTCCTACCTTAATATGCCCTTTAATGACTCACCGTTATCCTTAGGAACAGTTCAGTTCCTTAATATGATTTCCAAGGGCCTTTACGGTTTGTTCCCCATTTTTGTCTACAACCTCATTTACTGCCTCTTCAGTTCATAGCTGTGCATTCAACCATTCTCAGTTTCTTTTTGCTTCTCAAGAACACTAGGCTCACTCTCTTGCTTCTGGAGTATCATACTTGCTGACCACCTCTGCAGGACATACTCTTTAGAACTTGACATGGCCATCACTTCCTTTAGGAAGCCTTCTCCAACCCTCCAAACCTATGATGGGCACTCTTCCCGTGTATCATGTACGCACTTACGCTGCAGAGTATGTCAATTCTGCCTGTACCTACAAACCGGGGAGGGAGGTGTCACTTAGGCCCAGAATTTCAGATATAGAAGTTCGGGACTATGGCATCCTGTTTTGGGTGCTACATCTTCAGAGACATTAATAAACTAGAATGCATCCAGAGAAGAGAAAGCAGGATGGCGAAGTCTGAAAATTATGTCACATAAGAGAGTTAGCCTAGCAAAAAGCACAGGGAAAGATATGACAACCTTCAAATAATCGTGGGTCTTAGTATACCGCATGTGAAAAGAGGAAAAAAGACTTACTGTGGGTTGACTGTCAAAGATGGATCAAGAGCCACTAACGTACAAGTTTCAGAGAGGCCTCCAAAAGATACTGGGTTGTCTAGAAAAGTAGTGAATTCAGTCACTAGAAGTTTTATAGATCAGGGACACTAAAAATATTCCTACATTTGAAAGAATGTCAGACTAGACAATATCTAAAGACCAAACGGATCCTCAAGATTTTAAGACACCTATATTCATAAAATATTTAAAACATGACTAGGTAGCAACTGAATTAAAGTACATTACTTAGCCCGCCCAAATAAGAATAACTTTCTAAGATGTGAGATTTAACTGTGTGTTTCATAAAAAAAAAATCAGAGGAATTATTAATCATAAAAATAACTAAATACATTGTTTTTCTATATTAATGCACATTTTAAAGGAAAAAAATGAGATATTTTCAATTACAATGAAAGAAAGGAGTGTCTCCTTTCCCTTTCGATTGTGAAAAAAACAGAGGCACCTAAATGCCAAGTTGTCAATTTGTTTACATACAACACATTTCTCCAAGGGTAAAATGGCATCAAAAAAGGCTTATTTGGGGAAAAAAAAAAAAAAAGGGCTTATTTGGGACATACTAACTTTCAAAAAGATTTTGGAGGCTAACAAATATTTGGTTTCTGATTTATACATGGGAAAGAGGGAAAGGCAAGGGAGAACTTTAAAGGTTTCCTAATGTTTCACAGAAGTGTAATGGCTATGGGCACAAGAAAAACTACTAAGAACAGAGTGGGGAGTGGTGGGGGGTGGGTGGGAGGAATTTGTCCTTTCTGAAAAGGAAGCTATTTTTGCATGAGTGAGAATAAAAATGCAAAGAAAGAATATAAGGTATTTATCTTCATGGTATGACTTTAAAAAAAAAGCACATAAAATGTCTAAATGAGTAACTCACTGTCATGTTTAACTCATTACTACTTATAATCTCCATACTTTCCTTTTACCACAGAAGAAAAAAATTTTGTTTTCATTAAAACATCACTTTCAATAAATATGTTGCTGTACATATTTGTACAGTACATGATGAGATTTTTTTTTTCTCTCCATGAGAACAACTTTACAGTAAGAGTAAAATAAACTGTAAAACATTATCTTTCTATACAACTTTCCAAAAACACTTCTGCATAGAAGAAAGGCTGTAATATGGAAGCAACCTTCACTGGGAAAGACTGCTATGGATGGAATTTGGTCCCATTCTCTCTCTCTCTAAGCCCACTCCCCCCGACCTCAAATATGTTGAAGTCCTAACCCCAGTCCCTCTGAATGTGACCTTATTTGGAAACAGGGTTGTTAGTGACGTCACACTGGAGTAGGGTGGGCCCCTAAATCCAGTATGATCAGTGTCATTATGAGAAGCTGGCCTTGTGAAGAAAACAAGACACACTAACGAAAAACCACACGCTGACATCAGACGCTGAATTATGCAACTGCAAGCCTGGGGAATACCAAAGACCGCCAGCAACCCACCAGAGGCGAGGGCAAGGCGAGGAAGGGTTCTCCTACAGGTTTCAGGACTCATGGCCCAGCTGACACCTTGATTTTTTACCTCCAACCTCCACAATGGTGAGAGAACAAGTTTCTGTGGTACTTCCCTGTGGAAACTCCAGGAAATAAATATAGCTTCCATTTGATTAGAAGAGTGGAAAAAGTCAAGAGAAATCTCAATGTTACAGTCATAATCACTGTAACTCATTACCCAGCTAAAACAGGACTTGGCCTTCCTTTGGAACAGTCACCGTCAACAAGGTCTCCAGCTCATCACAGAAGTGAATGCACGTTTTCTGTTCACTATCCCATTTGCTTACCATCTAGGAGAGATGGCTATCTAGGCCACTAGGTTTTACAAATGTGTGTTTTTCCATCGTCTTCTATTTGTACAGTTTTCCACGTACTTATTTTACATCTTAACCACTTATTTTGACTAGACAGTACAAATATATAGTAAAATGGGATATAAAGTGTTTCACCCTTATTCTCCTATCCACAAAACACCCTTCATTCCAAAGATGACCATTAATAAGTTATGTATCATTCCGCTGAGATTCCATTCATTTAGAAAAATATATCATGAACCTGACAGACATCATGGTAACATATTCTGTGTATCATTCTGCAACTTGTTTTTATTGCTTCATGAATCTGGAGATCATTCAGTATATGTAGGACTACATTATTTACCGTGCAGTATTCGACTACACATTTAACCAATCTCATAGAGATGGATATCTAGACTGCTGCCAGTATTTCCCATAGTCATCACATGATGCTGTAATGGCTATCTCTTTATTATCTTTCCACTGAGTCCTTTCTTTGCAATCCTGTTTGAAATGGCATTCCCTATTCCCTAGCCTGGCCCTCCCCATCTTGCTCCCATGCTTTCCTTTTTCCTCACAGTGCTTTAATTTTTGTTTGACATTATAAATGCTTTATATATAATGTATGTATTAAATATAACTCACTTATTTTCATCACCAACCAGAATGCAGGGTCTTATGAAGAGACAAATTTTTATTTTGCAGCCGAAAGCCTAATACCTGAGTAACTGGCACATAACTAAAGCAGTTAAGTGTTTATTGAATAACTGAATGTTTTTATTTAAGCCCACATAAGAAAAACACAGTGCTCACTTCGGGAGCACATACACCAAAAAAAAAAAAAAAAGAAAAGAAAACACTACATAACTAAATTATACATACATAAATTCCCTTCAAGGCAGAATAAGTCACAGTTCCCAAACTGATCAGTAACTTGTTCTCTTTATCTTGTATTAATTTTCCATAGCGTCAAATGAAATTGTTACATTTTAGTTTGATTTAGATTTGATACACCCTGCGAACTTAATCAAGCCTATTTGACCAAGGATAATGTTTTCTGCTCCTTCATAATATTAACCGAAATAACAGGTACTTGAGTTTGCTTCGTCTTACACTGACAACATCATTAACACGCAATTTCTTCTACCAGCTGTGCTTTTTCAGAGAGTGACTCAGTATGGTATTATTTCTGGTAAATGCAGAGGGGGCTGAAATCTCAACTTATCTTGAGAAAGTCAGTACATATTTAATTTGTCCCAATTGCCTTAATAAGGAATGAAGATGTGATAAATCACATCACTGTCTTGCAGAGAAGCACACAAGGGCCTAAAAGTAAGACAAACTGACAAATTGTTCATTGAGGATCGAAAGTTGGAGGGGGGAAGACTTTAAAGAAAAATAACAACAAATGGAAAATAGATTCTTAGCCATTTTTACATTAAAATCTGACAAGCCTGCTGTTTGTACTATAAAAATATCTCTGAAGGTTCAAGTTTCAACATACAACTTTATAAATATGTATATATATATTATTATTTACTACAAAGGTCTCCATTTGAAAGAAGACTGGCAACCAATAGTTTATTCCAAGAGAATGCAGCAGACTGGTTTCCTAACAACTTTAATTCCACCCATTTCTGCACAAATACAACCAACCATGTCTGCAACCAAGAGCCAAATAACCCCTAAATCTAGCAAAGCAATCATTAGGAAGGTTCATGGGTATTCGGTCATGTTTATTACAATGGCACTTTGAAAAGTTCTTTATGCTTAAGAGTAGAAGGGAAAACATGATATAAAAAACTGCAAGATAACTTAGATGTAAACAACAATCTTGATCTTACATGTATTACGAAAATTGGATTTCTGAAAAATAATTCACATATTTTTAAAAACAATTATGGTCATATAACAATAACTTGGAGACTTTTTTGATGAGAAAAAGGAGTGTACTGGACTGTTTATGAAGGCTTTCCCAATATCCAAGAGTTTTTATGCTGATACCTGATTTCTTCTAATATGTTTATGGTTTTCTTTTTTTATACTCCTCTCTGGAAAATCAAAAATTCATCCTGCTGTCCAGTGTGAGGTAGAGATCCAGCTTCCTTTTTTCTTCTCCTAATTTTTCTATTTTAACAATCTCTTCCATGAGGTTCTGATTACTATGTTCACTGCTCTGTGAACTACTGTAAAAGCTATTTTATCTCATCATAAAGGTCAATTATAAATTTGTCAAAGCTTTCAAGGCAAAATTTAAAAGTAAATGAGATAATTTACTTAGAAGGATAAACACACAACACCAATTAAAGCAGAAGGTAATGCTGTTTCGCTAACTCAAGGGTCTGCAACCTAGTGCAAGGTGTGATACTTTCCAGGAGGTACACGGGTCTGGACAGCTTCAAGGAAATCAATATCTAGATCTCCAACTCCCTCCCGTAACCTTTTCTAAAACTGACGGAGCATCGTTCATTCTCTTACCACCTTCCCTTTCACAGTAGCTCTCCCACGTTATAGAAGACAGTCATACTTCTTGTCATAAAGCTTAGTAAGGAACTTTGCTTCCAAGAAATTGCCAGGGCACCAAAGGGATAACTGGGAGGATAAGGAAGAGTCTCATATAAGCAAAGCAAGAAATACTGAAAGAAATTCACAGCAAAAAACTCTTTACCTGATCAATCAATTAATGGCAAGACTCCTTACCTAATCAATCAGTGTTAGAATTCACAAGTGAAAGTAGTTATCCAGTGGTTGTTCAATGCAGAAACTGCCATTTTTATTAGAACTGAAAAAGTAGATATTTCTGACAAGAAAACATATCCACTTTGGATGGTTTGACAACGAGGACTAACAAGTTTTATGGCAACATTTTCCATGAAAATGAGGAAGCAGAACTCACAAGGTCAAGGCTTTCGGCAAGTAGTGTTTGTCTTGCAACGAACTCTGATACATGTGGTATTTCAAGATCAAAATATGCACTGCCTAACTTTTTACAGAATTACAATAAAAAATTCTATAATTTGTATGAAAACACAAAAGGCCATGAATAGCCAAAGCAATCTTGAGGGGGAAAAAGAAAACAATGCTGGAGAGTCAGGTTCCCTGACTTCAGACCATACTATTAAGCTACAGTAATCAAGACAGTGTGGTACCGGCACAAAAACAGAAATACAAATCAACGGAAAAGGATAGAAAGTTTAGAGATAAACATATGCACCTATAGTTAAAGGAAGTAAGAATACACAATGCAGAAAAGACAATCTTTTCAATAGGCAGTGCTAGGAAAACTGGACAGCTACACGTAAAAGAATAAAATTAGAATACTCTTTAACACCATACACAAAAATAAACTCAAAATGGACTAAAGACTGAAATATAAGGTTGGATACTACAAAACTCTTAGAGGGAAACAAAGGCAGAACACTATTTGACATAAATTGCATGATCTCTTTTGATCCATCTCCAAAAGAAATGAAAATAAAAACAAAACAAAAAAACTGAGACCTAATTGAACTTAAAAAAGCCTTTGCATAGCAAAAGAAACCATAAATAAAATGAAAAGACAACCCTGAGGATGGGTGAAAATGTAAGAATTGACAAGGGATTAGTCTCCAAAATATACAAACAGCTCACACTGCTCAATATTAAAAACAAAAACAAAAAACAGCGCAATCAAAAAATGGGTGGAAGATCTAAACAGACATTTCTCCAAAGACATACAGATGGCCAAAAAGCATATGAAAAGATGTTTAACATCACTGATTATGAGAGAAATGCAGATCAAAAGCACATGAAAGCATAATTTCATGCCAATCAGAACGGCCATCAAGAAATCCACAAATAAAACATGCTGGAGAAGGTGTGATGAGAATGTAAATTGGTACCACTGCTGCGGAGAAGAGCAAAAAGTAAAAAACAAAGAAAGAACACTAAGA
The DNA here is from genome assembly GCF_019320065.1 of Cervus canadensis. Classification (NCBI taxonomy): domain Eukaryota; kingdom Metazoa; phylum Chordata; class Mammalia; order Artiodactyla; family Cervidae; genus Cervus; species Cervus canadensis. The sequence goes on along the minus strand of NC_057389.1, from coordinate 84,070,439 downwards.
CAGAACTGTATGTACCCCCACTCTTGGGCATATATCCAGAGAAAACCTAACTTCGAAGTGATATATGCACCCCGATGTTCACTGCAGCACTATTTACAATAGCCAGCATATGGACGCAAGCTAAATTCTTTCACAGAGGAACAAATAAAGATGGAAGTACAGATACACAGTGGAATATCACTCAGCCATAAAAAGTAACAAAATAATGTCATTTGCAACAACAGGAATGGACCAAGAGACTGTCAAACTGAGAGCAGTCAGTCAGACAGAGGAAGACAAATGCCACGGGTGTGGAAGCTAAAAACATGCTACAAATGAACTTGTTTACAAAATATCGATAGAAACAGTCACAGCTGTCAAAAACACACTTATATTTGTTTGTTTTTTGTATTTGTTATTTGGTTACCAAGAGGGAAATGACAGTGGGAGGGATAAATTGGGAGACTGGGGCTGACGTGTACGCACTACCATAAAATGGGTAACTAACAAGGACCGGCTGCATAGCACGGGGAACGCTCCTCAATATTCCCGCGTCGCACAGGTGGGGAAAAGAATCTTTACGAGAGAGTGGATGTGTGTGTGTGTGTATATATATATATAAACTGATTCACTTTGGTACAGCAGAAACTAACACACCACTGTAAATCAACTGTACTCCAATAAACTTTTTTTTTAAATGCACTGCCTGGACTTCCCTGGCAGTCCAGCGGTTAAGACTCCAGGCTTCCAATGCAGGGGGGCGTGGATTCAATCCCTGGTTGGGGAACTAAAATTCCTGCATGCTGAGTAGTGCGGCCAATAAACAAGTAAGTGCATAGCCTATATTTATCCTTCTCCTCCCCATTTTAAAAATAAAATTCACAAGAATTAGAGTTATTCCACACTACAGTTACGAATTAAAAATTTGAGGTAATTATGAAGAATCAAAAGTTCTTTTAACAGTAGTCTGAAATGCTATAATATGATAATTACTGGATAAACACAAAACGGTAACATTCCTAACAGTGAGTGATCTTGCTTTTCTTGGCTCAACAAATTTGTATCAGTAACATACACAGCTATAGCTACGGTTATATTTTTCTCATGTTTCTTTTACTCTGATAAAGAAACAGATGCTGTGAAAAGTACAGAAATATACTTTTTTATTGTATATTGTGAAAATACAGAAATGTTTTAAAGTTTGGTTATCCCTATCCCCCAAAGCTACGGTCACTGAATAACAGTTGTACGTGTACAACCTCGTACACAGCACTCTGACAACAACTTCCCCTTGAAACTCTTCAAACTAAATAGATAGTACATGAGGTGTACCTAATTTAACCAGTTCTCTTTACCAAAAATTTAAGTGATCTTCAATTTTCTTCAATATAAATAATGCATCATTGAACATTTTTAGATAGAAAGCTTTTTTCAGGATTAAAAAAACATGGTTGATCCATGCAAAGGAATAATATTCAGCTACAAAAAGGGATGAGTACTTACGCTAAAACATGGCTAAACCTTGAAAAACAAACACTAAATCAAAGAAGCCAGTTATTAAAAATGCAAATGGCACCATCACTTTGAAAAAGTTCAGCAGTACCTCAAAATTAAACATCAAGTTACAATATAACCCAGCAATTCTACTAAGTACATATATCTAAGATAAATTAAAACATACATCCACACAAAGTTTGAAGTAAATATTCATAGCACTACTATTCATAATAGCCAAAATGTGGAAACAACCCAAATATCCATTAACTGATGGATGGATTAACAAAATGTGGTACAGAGTCATACAAATGAGTAACAGTCAGCCACATCAAAGAATGAAGTGCTGATGGGTACAACAGAGATGAACCTTGAAACATTATGCCAAGTGAAAAAAGCCACGCACAACAGGCCACAAACTATATGAACTCACTTAAAATGTCCACGCAAGGTAACTCCAGAGAGAAAACAGATTAGTGGTTGTCACGGGCTGGGAAGAAGGGAGGAAGGGGGAATGACTGCTAACTTCTTTTAGAAGTGATAAAAATATTCTAAAATTAAAATAGTGGTGATGCATGCACAGAACTTACATATATACTTTTAAAAGGTGAATTATGATTTATAAATTACAATTCGGACACCAATTGCGATGTGAAGAAAACACCAACATCAAGCAATTCTCCAACACCAACTGGGGGTCATACAGTTCACCCCAATTCCGACAATATCTACCTACAGGTAGCATCACACTGTGTAAATTAAGGGCTCAGTCCTTTAAGACCACTCCCCTGCCCTTCAGAAGTCAAATTATAAAGCCTGGTTGTCACTGTGTTTCTGAGCTTCCCACGAAACTCCTCCAAGATTTGATTGATTTGCTAGACCCTCTCACAAAATTCTGAGAAATATTTCACTTACTAGACTACCAGCTTATTTTTAAAAAAAAGGTATAATTCAGGAACAGTCCTGTGAGACACCGGGCAACTAACGGGGCAAGGGCACAGGGTTTCCATGTCCTGACGAGTCCACGCACTCAGCGCCTCCACATGTTCACCAGCCCCGGAGTTCTTCCAATCTCACCTTGTCAGGTTTTTATGGAAGTTTCATTACATGGAAACTGACTGACTCAATCATGGCACTGGTGATTGAACCTCCAACCCCCTTCCTCTCCAGGTCAAAGGGGTGTAGGACTGAAAGTTCCAACCCTCCTCTAATCACTTGTTCGGTTTCCCTGGCAACCAGTCCCCAACCTCACAAGCCTTTCAAAGTCATTCATTAACATAACAAAAGATACCTTACCCGCTTTCCTCACTGCGAAATCCCAATGGTTTTAGGAGCTCAGTGCCAGAAACAGGGACTAAGACCAAATAAATATTTATTATAAATCACAATATCTGAATAAAGTTGTTACAAAAAAGACAGTAACATCCTCCCTCAAAAAAAGAAAGGGGGGGCGGGCCTTAAAGGAAGGTTACTTCCTGAGGGTTTACTCTTAGAGGCAGAAATACGACTAGCAAATATGATATTTGCCGAACTGTATTCACAAAGAGTTCTACAGATTTATGTTTTCTCCTGCAAAGTATTTAGTATCTATGTCACTGTACTGGGGTGAAAAAGCACCATTTCCTAAATCTTAAATCTACAAAAAAGAGACTGGCTATTGATTATTATTAAAGTTGAACACTTCTTCACTATTTCAGTCATATTTCTCTTTTGCAAAGGGTCAGCTGGGTTAGATGTTGGCCTTTAATATAGACATCTTTATGTATGCAACTATTACACATAAATATTTTTATTTCTCAGTAAACAGAGAAATCAGTTATTTTCTTACCATTTTGGTCAGCAATAATTAACTCATCCTGAGTTCTACTTCAGCCTTTAACTTTAAAGTTTTCCTTGAGGTCAAAATACTTTTTTAAAAAGTTGCAATAACCACTCTCCCCCTCACACAGGCAGACTGACGGGGCACTACAATGTGAGTCCACCTGGATTACTTATATTTCCACTTTCCTGAACGCAAATCACTTTCAAGGTAATCGTCCAAAGTGACTTGCAGAGATACTTTCAAATAATACTGAGCAGTAAAAAAGAAAAAACTATTAACACCTTCTACAGGCCAAAGTTGAAGTACTGTGTACTTCATTTAATCCTAACAAACCTACTACCCTCACTTAATCTAAAAAGAACGTAAAAATCACCAAGGGTAAGATCCTGCCATACAGCAAATATATGGCAAAGTTATGAATCAAACTGAGGTGTGCCTGATTCTAAAGTCCACATTCTTTGTGCCACTTTATAGCTTTTCCCAAGCTCACTATCAGACAAGACTTTGAGTACTATTTCTGCCAATGACGATGTGACTAATCATTTCTAAGCTTCCTCAGTGTATATGTACCATTTTTACCAAAGACAAAGTCATTAGTCACAAAATTAAAAATGGGAGCCTTAAAAATTCACTGTAAAACGGAACTTTTTAAAAACACCAATTTTTAAAACAGCGGGATGGAATAATTCTAAACACTTTTCTTGAATTTATCAAGATTCACTCACTACACTTTCCGACAAGCAAAGGTTCTTGCATATCCATTTACAAACACGTGATCACTCAGTGAAAAACCGTTTAGGGACTGACTGCCAATCCTCACTTTAGCCAATGAATGCATCATTTTTTCAGTAGAAAAAGCTACATCAACTACATTGCTTTTTATTCTCCTTTACCACATGAGAAATGTTTTCAGCAATACATGTACAATCCAGGAAGTAGCACCATGTGGAGTAGCAGAAATGGCTACATTAGCTACCTAAGAGACAGACTTCAAGACCTGGTGAGCAAGCAGTAACACAGACAGGACAAGGTTGAGAAGAATAAAAACAAGAAATCATCCACTCTACCCAGTAACGGATACCACAGTGGTAACAGAAAAGTCATTTGAATTATACAACTCTTACAGGACCCTTCATTAGCTTTAAAGACCAAACCATCTACCTGACAAGATTAGGACTGATATCCAAAGGATACAACACACCAGTAACAATCCCACAAAGATTTTCACATTCATGAAACAAAAAAATAACCTGAACATTAAAACAAGAATCTGTACACCAACATTTTCATTTTCCAAGAACTCACTCACTCATTTAAAAAGGGTAGCATTATCTAATAAAATTAGATGAAGTCCTTCAATAAAACACATTTTTCTTTTAAAATTATCTTAGTATTAAAGTATCAATATGATTTGGGGCAAACCAAAAAATAGGAACTTATGTAGAGCCCCCTACTTTATACGAGGGCTATTATTAAAATAACCCTACCATACATAGACTCGTGCTGTTTCCTTAGCTGGTATGAGACAATCAGGCTACTGTGCAATGGTAAGAGGGCCCTTAAGAAAAAAATTAATGCTGAAATCATTCTTGTCTTGAGGTAACGCACTACATTCGACTCTCCATAAGCACCATGGTTTTCAATCACAACTTAAGTTTTATCCTGTATCAACAAAATTTCCACTTTGTAAGATCCTTTCAAACAAATAATAAAAAGTAATGCTTTTTTATAAAGATCACACTATTTGGTAAAGTATGACATTATAGAATAGATATACTAAGATCTTGCTTTTGTAGAAAAACACTTATTTGTTGATTTGTCTGGAAGGACATTCATCAAAAAGTAACTGGTAGATATCTTAGTTATGTTAACTAAGTAACAATTATCTTAGCAGTTATCTTAAGGATTACGGATATGCTTTTATTTTTTAGATTTTATGTGTATTCTGATTATCTGCATTAAACACATTATTTTTTTAAAGCTTGTGCATAAGACAGAACAATTTGAATTAAAGAAACCTGTGAGCCACATTTTATTCAATACCACCAATTCAAACCCATATATTCAGAGTTAAGATAATGCAACTGTTACTCAAGAAATGTTACTGAAATCTCCTCAGTCAACAAGGTTCAGTTTTTAAACAATAAATTCCTTCAAACAGGAAAATGGTGCCTACAAGAAAAAAGTAACTTCATGTCTGTTTTTTACAACGGTGGGGGGTGGTAAAGGTGGAAAATGGCTTGGAATTCCCAGGTGACCATAGATAAGGAAGACCATAGGGAAAAACTACTAACACTTGAGAAACAAGACAAAATAACTTCATTGATTTAGACACTGATTCGTAAAAGAAATCACAGAAGAGCAGAAAACAAATAAATTAGAGATAGTAAATACTTAGAGGACGATAATGGGAAAAAGAAAAAGCCAGAAAAAAACTGAATGCCTGTGTATTTATGGAAATCATTCTGAAAAGCAAATTTAAAAAATTATCTAACAATTTATAACTCAAATTGAACCAACTCTGGTTTCTTCACCAGAAAAAGCATGCCTTTCAATGAATTAAGACTCAACAGCAGAGCCAACACCACCCTTAGAGATGTCTCAAGACCTTCTGTGCCTGCTTTTGGAAAGAACTAGTTAAAAAAGAGGTAAACAGCTAAGCAAGTAATATATAAATAGCCAATTTTTACATATTAAATCAATCTAGAAGCAATTGTCAGATGGGAAGGGAATGCAATTTTGAAAAAACACACAAGGTAAAGCACAAAAGTAATTTTATTGACTCACATGAAGAAAATACCTTTCAACCATAGTAAGTAACTCCACTAAGATAAACCATAAGAATTTGCCAATATTCAGGCTTTTTTTTTTAATCTGTAAAAACAGCAATTTCATATGGTCCCACTCAGTGGTCTAGTGATGGATATTTAACCACCATCTCTTTGGGGACAAAAAGGCCCTGGTTTATAGCTTTTGCCCATTTTCCACTGTAGCCTGTCAGTACATCACACTGAACATGAAGCTGGAGAGACGCTCACAATGACACCAGCAGTTCACCAGCTCCACACACCACTGGTCCACCTGATGCTCATCCGAGGATCATCAGCATGGTTCCCAAAACTTTCTCCTTCTCTATAACAAGCTGTTGCCTGAATTATCCAGTTTCCCACATATGCTATGAAGAAAGTAAAACAGTGATGTGGGGGCAGGGGCTATTTTAAACTGAGCAGTGAGGAAGTGAGTTGATATTTAAGTGAGATCTTAAAGATAAGAGGCCAACCACTGGGGGAAGACTATTTCAGGCAGAGGAAACAACCCATGTAAAAGCCTTAATAAGGAAAGAGCAAGCAGGACATGTTTAAGAAAACAAGCGTTAACGTGGCAAGCACGTAGTGAGCAAAGATGAAATACTCCTGAGAGGGCGGCAGGGCTGCCGCATATACACAGTGTGAGGTTTTATTTCCTGGATGAGTATAGCTTGTATTTTACCCTGAGGAGACTGGAAGTACTTTCACAGAGTAGCTCGATAAATGTTACAAGAATGAGTGACTGCATACTTTAGTGAATCATTTTAACAATCTCTTATGAGACTTACGTCAAAGACTATTAATCTTACTAACTCTTCTCAATATAATCATTCTGGTTACTTCACAATCTATGTAGAACGTTATGACGTTAAAGCAGGGTGAGTATCATGGGCCTCAACCTATGAATATAGCTGAAATAAATGTAGTGGTTAAGACTAGCCATCAGTTCAGAAATAATTATCTTATTAATCCAAGATTTCATATGTGAAATACTAACATATGAATTCAGATAAATGAAAGTGTAGAATGACAAATTCAATACTGTAGGAAAACATTCACTAGCATGTCATCTGAAATGACTTTACACAGTAGGTAAGTAAGTTTTTAAAGAATTCTAATAGTCATATGTGTTCATATAAATTATATTTTAATTTCATATTTAATGTGAAAGAAAAACAAAATACCAAGCCTGATCTATAGATATTATTGTTTAGGAGTTAAAGTATGTAACAAGCATAAACAAGTTAAATTATACTTGCATACTACAAAATCTGTAAAGATACATACATGTCCACACCTCTATGATTATGAAAATTAAGTCTGTATTATTAGCCACAGAACAATCTGTCAGACAAGACAATCAAGACAGAAATTACTACATATTACACAAAAACAGTTAAATAGTTAAGACTGGTTTATAGGGAATATATGCTTGCATATAAAAAAATCACTCATTCAGGAATATCTAAGTCACCTATCTCAATAATTTATTTAAAGAATTTCTTTAAATCAATAGGAAATGAGACCTGTCACTCAGAAAAAAATTTCTTTTTAAATCTTGTCTCATCAGAATGAAAGTTTGCATATACTCTTGAACTCTCATTTCCTACCTAAATAGCAGGTAAGTTGAAGTTTAAATATATTCAGTGTCTTTCATTAAGAACACAAATATACATATAGCATGACTCAACAGGCGTGTACACCAAGGTCCCGCAGCCGCTGCTTTAGCACAGAATACAGTAACTGCTGAGAGATGCTCCCCTCTCTTCTGAGGGGGAGTCAACAGGCAGTGCAGTACCGAAAAGAGAAGGCCCAGGAGCAAAGTTTTGTACCCTGAACATCCCTCCCGCAAATCTTGAGATTTCTGCTTCAGCGTTCTACAGAAAAAAAAAAAAAAAAAGATATGCTAAGAATACTGCCAGGAAAATTACTCTTTTGGTAATGGCAACTGCTTTCCTTTAATAAAAGGAGTTTGGCAACAGAAAAACAATTAGTTTTGGTTTCAAGTCTCATTTGAGCCCATATTCCTGATAAAACAGAGGGTAAGTGCAGTCCCAGTATCTACATCCATGTAAATCGACAAGACTGAGAATTCAAGAAACAAAGCCTAAAGAAATATGTGCTCAGTCACATCCAACTCCTTTTGACCCCATGGACTGCACACCCCCAGGCTCCTCTGTCCATGGGCTTTTCCTGGCAAGAATACTGGAGTGGGTTGCCATTTCCTCCTCTAGGGGATCTTCCCAACGCAGGGATAGAACCTTGGTCTTCTAACTGCGGGACACTGCACGGTGTCTCCCACACTGCAGGCCACCGGGGAAGCCTAAAAGAAATATGCAGCAAGCCAAAAATAGTTTTCTTCTTGAAGTGGCTCCCTACTTTGAAATCCGGCTTTCCTTTTCTTCATTACCTTACCCTCTTTCCATTCCTTTCTCACCTCCTCTGTTGTTTACCATTTTCCTGGGTATTCTCACCTTCTACACACAAAAATTCATTTCAAACTTACCCTTTTCTCTTCTATCTACATTTGTGTTTACTTAATTCTTATGGGATTATATGGTTTCAGGTGAAATACTTATAGCTGAAATACTTTTAGTTAAAGAAACACACATATAAGCTGCTATCAAAGACATGAATAACAAGCAGCCGTTCACTTAGGAAATGTGACTGCCCATCAGGTACAAGATTGTGCTTGGCAGGTACAGGGAAGCCTACGTCTCCGGGGTGGGACAAGCCAAGGAGAAACTAGTAGGACACATCATCAGAGAGGTCAGGGACACAGATGATGGAGGAGCTGGCAGGCACTGTTGTATTCTGGCATTTACACTGAATTACACGGAAAATCACCAAAGTGTTTTGAATACAGGAGTAAAAATAATTAGACTTTCATTTCAAATGGACTGCCCAGGTTGCTATGTTCACGAGAACAGAGAAGAGCAAAAGCAGCAGACAGACCAGAGAGGAGATGACTAATAACACCGGCGAGAGATGATGGCTACATGGGGGTGGGGGGTGGGAGGCTGAGCGCAGATGAAGACAGAAAGCTGTGGTCATGTTTACTTCTTTGTTAATTTTTAAGAAGTTTTTTTTGTATTTTTGCTGTACTGGCAAAACACACAGAATTTCGTTGTGGCACATGGGCCCCATGGCATATGGAATCTTACTCCCCTGGGGCAGGGATCAAACCCACATCCCCTGCACTGGAAAGATTCTTAACCACTGGACCACCAGCAAGTTCCGGTATTTATTCTTATGGTAGGTTTTAAGGTAAATAAAGGACACATTCTCATGATACACTATTTTGAATTAGTATGAATGTGTAAGAAAGAGGAACTAAGAATGTCTACAAGGTTACAGTCAGAGAAACAAAGACGCAGTTCAGTTCAGTCAGTCGTGTCCAACTCTTTGCAACCCCAGGGACTGCAGCACACCAGGCCTCCTTGTCCAACACCAACTCCTGGAGTTTACTCAAACTCGTGTCCATTGAGTCGGTGATGCCATCCAACCATCTCATCCTCTGTCATCTCCTTCTCGTCTCATTTTCAATCTTTCCCAGCATCAGGGTCTTTTCCAGTGAACCAGTTCTTCGCATCAGGTGGCCATCAGGTATTGGAGTTTCAGCTTCAGCATCAGTCCTTCCAGTGAATATTCAGGACTGATTTCCCTTAGGATGGACTGGTTGGATCTCCCTGCTGTCCAAGAGACTCTCAAGAGTCTTCTCCAACACCACAGTTCAGAAACATCAATTCTTCGGCACTCAGCTTTTTTATAGTCCAACTCTCACATCCATACATGACTACTGGAAAAACCATAGCTGACTAGATAGACTTTTGCTGGCAATGTCATTGGTAATGACATTACGAATGCTGATAATGTCTCTGCCTTTTAATAAGCTGTCTAGGTTGGTCATAACTTTTCTTCCAAGGACCAAGTGTCTTTTAATTTCATGGCTGCAGTCACCATTTGCAGTGATTTTGCAGCCCCAAAATATAAAGTCTGCCACTGTTTCCCCACCTATTTGCCAGGAAGTGATGGAAACAGATGCCATGATCTTAGTTTTCTGAATGCTGAGTTTGAAGCCAACTTTTTCACTCTTCTCTTTCACTTTCATCAAGAGGCTCTTTAGTTCTCCTTCATTTTCTGCCATAAGGGTGGTGTCATCTGCATATCTGAGGTTATTGATATTTCTCCCAGCAATCTTGATTCCAGCTTGTGCTTTATCCAGTCCAGCATTTCTCATGATGTTCTCTGCATATAAGTTAAATAAGCAGGGTGACAATATACAGCCTTGATGTACTCCTTTCCCTACCTATTTGGAACCAGTCTGTTGTTTCATGTCCAGTTCTAACTGTTGCTTCTTGACCTGCACACAGATTTCTCAGGAGGCAGGTCAGGTGGTCTGGTATTCCCATCTCTTGAAGAATTTTCCAGTTTGTTGTGATCCACACAATCAAAGGCTTTGGCATAGTCAATAAAGCAGAAGTAGATGTTTGTCTGGAACTCTCTTGCTTTTTTGATGATCCAGCAGATGTTGGCAATTTGATCTCTGGTTCCTCTGCCTTTTCTAAATCCAGCTTGAACATCTGGAAGTTCACGGTTCATGTACCATTGAAACCTGGCTTGGGTTCAGTTGACATTTAATAAAATAAGGCAAACTGGAATAGGAACAATCACTGGAGTGCGAGAGGGAGAAAAGAGAATGAGGAGTTCAGTTCTGACAGGTTAAATCTGGGATGTCTAACTGAAAATGTTGACTAGCCAGCTGAAGGTTAGGAAAGAGATCTAGGTGAGAGATAGCATTCTTAGTTTGAAATACATGATAATTCCAGCTTTGAACTACACGGTAATTCCAGCTAGAGGCTGAGATGAGATCACAGAAGACTATGTATAAATATAGAAGAGATCCAAACATAGAGGTCTAGGACATTGCCTTATTTTTCAGAAGTTGGGGCAACAAAAAGGAACCAGCAAAAGAAACTGAAAATAAGCAGTAGCGTCCCAGAAACAAAGGGAGGAAAGATTTCAAAGAAGAGAAACTCATTGACCGCTTTCAAATGATTTAGCTGCTACATCCAGTGAGATTAAGATTGAGAACTGACTAGGGAATTTGTTACCAAGGAGGTCACCAGTAAGCAATCTCAACAAGAGCTGTTTAGGTAACAGGGAAGATGAGGGGGAGAAAAAAGAAATTTTGTGCTGGATCCAAGACAGAGAGGGAGTGTTGGTGGCCACAAATAACAACAACTCTTTTGAAGAACAGCAGCTGAAGAAAAATGTGCTACTGGAGTTGGTTTGTTTTCAAAGATGGGAGATATTTTAGCATCTACATACTGATTGGAATAATGCAATACAAAAGGGAAACACTAATGAGACAGCTCACTGGCTGGCAGGAGAACGGGATGAATCCCGAGGCAATGCACTGGCCCTGACAGGAAGTGGACAGGACCAAGAGCAAGAGAGGAGGTGATGACCATAGCAAATAGGAAGTGCATACAGTCTGGGTACAGATGTGAGGAGACACGCAAAGTTTTCTCCTGATTGCTTTCATTTTTAATATACAGGAAACAAGGTCATCAGCTGAAAATGAAGAGCAAAGAGGCACCAGAAGTTTGAGGAGATGTGTAAAATAGTCATTTGGGCAACTGGTGGAATAATTCCACCAGGGATCCACTGATACTATGATTAAGGACTGTGAACACCACAAAGGACCCTCCTTGGCCAACACGAATGGAGAACAAGTCAGCATAGGAACATCTTCCTCGATTCAAGCCCAACTGCCAGGTATCAGCTGGACTGGAAGGAGAATTGGATGGGTGGGGGGGTGTGGAAGAGGGAGGCTGGTGGTTACCAGGTAAGCACATGAAGTGAGAGGCGCTAAACAAGAACTGGATCTATGTGCTCAGTCATGTCTGACTCTTTGCAACCCCATGGACTGTAGCCCACCAGGCTCCTTTGTCCATGGGATTCTCCAGGCAAGAATTCTGGAGTGGGTGGCCAGCCCTCCTCCAGGGAATCTTCCCAGGGATTGAACCCATGCCTCCTGCATTTCCTGCATTGGTAGGTGAACTCTTTGACACCTGGGAAGTCCAAGAGAGAACTGAGGATATACAAAAGCGAAAAATTTTAACAGTGGACTATGGATTCAAAGTAGGGTAAATAATCAAGTGAGCATGTGGGAGAAGGGGGCTCAGGACACTTAAAAAGGGAGCAGCAGCAATGAATCATAGGTCCCAGACACAGAAGTACAGTTCAAGTGGGGGGTCCTCGACAGAAGGAGCTAGCGAGATAGTAAGCTGAAGCCCTGACAGAATGCTTGGAAGTGTGTCCTGTGAAATAATAAAGTACAGGCGGGTCTGGTTACAATGTAACAGAACTACTTTAAAGACTAAAGCAAAACCTCTCCCCAGGCAAAGTGAGCCTGCAGAAGAGCTAACTAGAAGGCGACTGGGGCTGAAGAATTATACCACGGGAATCGGAGCAGGAGGTTCCCACACATGGAATCCCCAAGAAAACCATTTCCAGCACTCCTCTGGAGCCAGCTCTTGAACACTGTCCAACTCAGAAGACACAGTGGCCACATGAAAACCACACCTGTCACCCCAAGCCCCTTTCCCCAGTGAGCTAGACCCTGGACAGGTGATTCCGACAGCATACTAAAGAGGAGCTGGCAAAGTAAAAAAAAGGCAGCTTCTCAGGACTCTTCCTCCAAAGGAGACTTCTTGCTCTGAAGCAGTTTGGAGCTACGAAGAAAACTTCCATGGCATGTAAGAGTTTGAACACACTACTATTCTGAACACACACCTTCTAAAGACAAAAATAAGACTGTGTGCATGTTCATCACTCAGTTACGCCCAACTTTTTGCGACCCCATGGACTGTACCTCCAGGCAAGAATACTGGAGTGAGTAGACATTCCCTTTTCCAGGGGGCCTTTCTGACCCAAGGATCAAACCCAGGTCTCCTGCATTGCAGGCAGCTTTTTTACTGTCTGAGCCACTAAGGAAGCCCCTAAAATAAGACTATTACTAACAAATAAGCAGAAGACTTTTTTACCACATAGAACTAGACAAGCTACCTGGTCTTCCTAAGAGCTGGAGATTCAGAGAAAGACAATCTCTAGGGAGGTTTTGAAGGTACAGTGAGAGAAAGTAAGCTGTTTTCTGCTTAAACTCTTATCAAGTCCCATCCTTTGCATCTCTACAAATATCCACGGGCTCCCACTATTAGGTGCTAAACATACCCAAAAAATTCATTTTTGCTTTACTGAGCAAAAAGTAAACATAGATTAAGTCAAATGAAACAAAATGATTTTGGTTTAGTACAAGATGCTTACATATATTCAATTCTAAAGATTTAATAAGAAATCTTAGTCTTCTCTTTTTCTTGAAATTGTTTTGGTATTTTTCTATTTTATGAATTACAAGCTTAATTTAAACACATTTAAAATTAAAACTTATTTGTTGGAACTTCTCCGGTGATCCAGTGACTGAGACAACACACTCTCCCAATGCATGGGGCCCGGATTTGATCCCTAATGTGGATCAGATTCCACATGCTGCAACTAAGAGTTTGAATGCGGCAACTAAAGATCCTGCATGCCACAACTAAGACCTGATGCACATAAATAAATAAGGAAATAACTTTTTAAAAAGAAATGTTCATTAAAAAATAAAATAATCAATACTTATTTAAGAAATTATAATAGACAAAAAAAAAAAGAAAAAAATCTTAGCATGAATTTCTGGGTAAGCTTCCAAATGGAAACAGTGCTCAAAATTCAGTCATCTTCAAATACACCTAAATTGAACACGGCATTATCTAACACTTTCTAGGAAAAAGAGGGAGTTTGTTCTATTACAATCCATTTTGACTAAAATAGATTTGCAGGTATTTTAATGGTGTCGTGATAAAGATAACTCATCACCAAATGTTGGGCTTTCCGTTTAAAAACTCCCTTTGGATGAGGTCCCAGAGCAGTTTCAGCTAAATACTGCCCTGTTCATTACTTGTTAGTATTACAGAAAGTGCAACTCTACTTAAGCTTTGAACTGAGGTAACAGAATGTATAAAGTTAATAATTAACAAGCTAAATTCCAAGTTTTTCCAGGTAGTATGAAAAAAATCAGAATAAAAGCCCTCACCAAACTATTGAAGATAAGCAACATGTTTCACTCAGTTCCTCTCAACAATGCACTCGGAACCCATAATGTCCCCCTCTGAAACAGATCTAAAACTGTATTAACAATTAACATTCAATAAATGTTAAAATATTATTTTCATAAGAACTGAGATTAAGAACACTGAAAGAGATGAAAATCAATATTGCAACTGAGAGAAAAGTCTTATGGAGCCTTAAAATATTTGAGACTCATCCTAAAGCAGATGAGAAATCTAAACACGGTATCTTTCACGATTATCTTCTTTCACGATATCTATCTTTCACAAGAGAGACAACTGGGACCTAAAAACACACCGGCAACCTATCCTACTGAATAAACATGGGAGATCAGGTTAGAGCACTTTACGAATGTTAACTGACAGTCTCTCACAATCTATTCAGGCAGTATGGGCACAGTTGCACTATATCTTACCAGTGTGTTTCTTAATAACTTTACTAATTACACCTGATGAAGAACACACTTTCTAAATTATTCTAAAGGATATTACAACAACAAAAAAGACAACTGCCTACAACAAGTCAAACATATCTTGACGAAAAAAGCATCAACACACTTCATGTGTTCCAACAATTATGAAGCGGAATGACCCTCAGATTTATTTAGCCTCGAAACATTATAAACTACTCCAAGGTAGGAATAATGCCTTGAAAACAGTATTTTTTTAAGGTACAACGATAAAAAATCCAGTCATTATGAGTTCTAATTTAGTGGTAAAATTATTTTAACATGTCTCAATGCTGCTGACTGTCAAGAACCCTGATAAAATTCTTACCCCAAATAAAATACAGTAAGCACTTATTGCTCAACATATAATGCTTACATTATTCCTACCATCACTATTATCATTTGTCACTAGGCTTCTCAACAGACTACAAGGAGTACACATGAGCATTACCAACTCATTCTTTCTACAAGAACTACATATTTAAACAAAAACAAACACAACTCTCTACCACTAAAGTTTAAGAGATTACTTTCCTTATTATTTGTAGGAACCATAAAAAACTATTAGTAAATCTAAAAATCTGAAAATTCTATTTAAATGCACACAAAATCTTCAACAACGTATAAGGTGTTAATACGTCAAGTGTCCACCTAAATTCAAAAGTTATCTGTAAAAAATTAATATACTTTATACTGTAATTATCAAGGTTGACTTTGCAGCACATTAATTTGGACTTCTGAAGAATCCAAATAAAAATAAGTACCTTCTTATTATATGTAAATAAGAGAAAAGCAGACAACACAACCTTTATGTTAAGGATAAATGCAATACTACAAATCATTCTCTTTTTAGTGAGCAGTTTTACCAGTTTTAATACTACATGGAAAGTTCAAATATGGAACCACAAATCATTACTCAGAGTCCTTCAGTTTTCACTATCAATGCAATACTACATTTATTTGCAAATAGGGACTAAAACGTCAAAATAAAATTTCTGAAAAGGTGCTTTATTTAAAAATACTTCTTATAGAAAAGGTATCCACTAGTTCTCCTGGGAGATTTTTAAAAGCAGAACATGCTGTACTGCAAAGATTATTTACAGAAAACAGAACCAGAAGTACATTGCTATTCAATAAATACACTGTATCAAAAACATCTAATATGGGATACAGAATAGAAATACTCGTTTGTTAAATGTCTTCTTTCCTTCATTAAAAAAATATGTATTTTATCAAACTGACAATAGGAAAATGTAGCCCAGTAATAATCTTTTAGCCCTATAAAGTTACTTATTAACCTCTAAATAGACTGCTATGAATTCTACACTTCCTGCAGTCCACCTGCCATCTTTTCCAATTTTAAATAGGCACTAAGGGTATAAGACAGACCGTCCTTGCAACATCAGTAATGAGGAAAGAACACTCAGCCTAAGCTTAAGAAAAAGGTAATTGTGGGTTTTGTCTGCTCCGAAGAATCAGCACCCAACACAGGTGCCAGCATAAAATAGGTGCTTAATGAATATCTGTAGAGTAAGTGGTGAGGTTTAATTATATTACTGCAACATTAGCTTTCTTTCCTCCCTTAAGAGTTCTCCCTTGCTCAAAAAAGCAACTCAAAACCATGCCAGAGTCCCTCAAAAGCACACAAACTTCTCTATTCATAATGAAATGTAAAGCTGGGTCTCAAAAGAATCAAATATCAATAGAAAACAAGCCGCTGTTCTTCACCTTCTCCATTCTTTCAAAAGAAAATTAGATCAATCATGTTGATTTTTAAGAATTATCAAAATGTCTACCAACTTTCCTCAAAATTAAAAAAAAATTCACATTTCAAAAGTATTCTCTATGCTCCTAATATTGAAAACAACTGATTTTTCAACACTATCTTGGATGAAATCAAGAAACAAGCTTATAAACCAAAATAATGTGTTTGCCAATTTCTTCCTTAATCTGAATCAAGAGGGTCTGTGCCTAAATTTTTAGTAGCTATGAGATCAGCTTTGTCTGACATTTCAAAATTCACTTTCATGCAAGTGTTTTATTGAGCATCTACTATTCGTCGGGCCCTTTAACAAAATGTTAATTTTGTAAACTGAACATTAGCACCAAATTCCCCTTCAAAAGCGTGTCACTTAAAATAAGAGCAGCAGCTAAAGAGGACTCCCAATGTTTCCTGTACACCTTAAGTCAGCGTACCGAGGCTCTTTTCACCTATTCAGGCGGCATCAGCGAGCCGCTAACTACCACACCCGCTACCCAAAAATGACTAGAAAAGCGGCAAGCGCTGGCTGAAACAACCTGTAAGAGTGGGACGCGCTCCTCCTCGAGGTGGTCAGGGCTTTTTCTCCGCGGCCCAAAGCGAACAGCAGCGAGACCCGCGGGCGGATCGCGCCGGACGCCCCCGGCGAGAGTCCGGCTCCGAGCCCGGCCCCGCCCCGCCCAAACTCTCACCTGGAGGACCGGGGCCCTCTCCAGCCGCCCCTGGCACCACCCTCCCGACTTCCAGACCGGCAAAGTTGGGGGGAGGGGGAGCCTGCATTTCCATTTTACAACAGGGGGGCAGTGGGCTCTCTCACCCGTCCGCCAGTCCTGAATCCGGAACAGAGTCTGGAACCCTCTCCCAGAAGGAATGGAAGAAAAACCAAAGGCAGGGTCCGCAGGAGGACGTCGCCCAGACCTGAAAATGGAGCCGCAGGCTCAGCCCGCAGCGCGCGGCGGGCAGGGCCGGGCCGCACTCGCCCCGGAGCCCTGGGCGGTAGGGGTTCGGGGCGTCGGGCCTCCGCCCCAGGGGCCGCGAGGGCGAGGTGGGAGGACCGGGGCGCGCCCCGGGCCGGAGATGCACTCACCGGAGCCTTTTGTCTCCGCCGCTCGCTCCGGCAGCAGCCGCTCTCGGCGCCGGCTCCGCGGCTGCTGTCCCCCCACGCCCGCAGCTGCGCTCCCCGGCGCGCTCGCCGCTTCCTGGCCCCTCCCTCCACGCCCAGGCTCGCGCGCAGGCGGGGCGAGGGGCGGCGCGCGCCCCGGGAGCCGCAGGAGGGCCGCGCCGCCGCGCAGCTGCCGCCGGGCTGGCCCCGCCCCCTGCCCCGCCTGCGGGGATGGGCCCCGGCCCGCACCTCCGCGACGCGCCCGGCCCGCGAGCTCCTTGGGCTAGAAGCCCCTTGCCGGACAAGCCGAGGGCAGAGAGTCGGCGCTGGAGCCCGCGAGGGAAAGAACGCGCCGGAAGATGGCGACCGGGTCTGGGTGGGAACGTTCGGGAGCCCCTCCCCACGCTCAGGCCGGCGACCCGCAGCGGCGGCTCGCGCCCCTTCCCCAGACAGCGCGGAGAGGCGGCGCCTGCTCTGGTAGTGCAGACGCTCCCAGGCGGGCGAGGGCCGGCGCTGAGCCGTCTGACTGGTTGCCCCTCACTAGCAGTTGAGAGGTACATGCCCTGAAATCACCAAACCACGCTTAAAAAAAAAAAGGGAAACGTAAGAATTGTTGCATCCATCATTACCTGTCTTAAGGCCGAGAATATCCACCTGGCATTTGATACGCATAAAATTAGGACTTCCCTGTAGCTCAAGGGATAAAAGAATCTGCCTGTGATGCAGGAGACCAGGGTTCAATCCCTGGGTGGGGAAGATCCAATGGGGAAGGGAATGGCAATCCACTCGAGTATCCCTGCCTGGAGAATTCCATGGACAGAGAAGCCTGGCGGGCTACTACATAGTCCGTGGAGTCGGACACGACTGAGTGACGAACACACACACACACTGGATCTGTGAGACGCCCTTATCTGTAATATTTTCTATGTCCTAGAAATCAAACACTTAAGAATGCCCCTTTCTAGCAGCCAACCCTCCACCAAAATGCCTACAATACTTGGAATATAATGTAGTACGTCTTCCCCATCTTCATTGATACTAGTACATTAGTTTTTTTTTCCTCCTAAATTATAGTGAGTTCTCCCTTGTTCAAAAAGCACTCAAAAGCATGCCGCAGTCCTTCTAGTTAGTGACTGAAGTCAAAAGCTTTTGGTCTTTGGCTCCTCATTCTCTCCTCTTCAGCTCCAAACTGTCAAGAAGGTCTCTTGGTTGTAACAAATCAGAATCAGACCACTTCTCACTTCCATCACTTTTATCTTCTCTGACCTATATTTTGGTGGCCTACTAAGTGATCTTCTTGCCCACTGTTATTGCAGTGTATTATCAAACAACAATCAGAAGGACTTCCTTGGTGGTCCAGGGGTTAAAAATCCACCTTCTAATCCAGGGGACACAGGGTTTGATCCCTGGTAGGGGAACTAAGGTCCCACACTCAAATAGGACAGGGGGAACGAAATCTGCCCGGGCAACTACTGAACTGGTACACAAGAAGCCCACAAACTGCAGTGAAGAGCCCATGCAGTCAAATTAATTAATTTAAAACAACAACAACCAAAAAGAGAGAGAAATGTAAAGGAAATGGCAACCCAACCAGTATTTGTGCCTGGAAAAGTCCATGGACAGGAGCCTGGCAGGGTTTCAGTCCATGGGGTTAGGCGACTAAGCAAGCACGCCTGAAGAGGATGGAGGGAGATGGGTTGGTAGCAATAAACTGGTAGATCTAAAAAACCACCACCACCACCACCATCACCACCAGCAGAATATCCTCCTACAGGAAGAGTCAGCTGCTGTCTCATCTGGTCACAATCCTCCATTGCCTCCCTATTTCCTAAACTGTAAAAGCTAAGGTCTTTACAGTGACCTACAAAAGATTTGGCCTTTTGCTTTACTTTCTGACTCCAGTTCCAATCGCCTGTATACTCCAGGACAGGGTCTTTGGTAGAGCTTTTTCTCTGCAGGTAACATTCTTCCCATGGCTCAAGTCTTATCTTAAATGATGATGCTTAGCCTGACCACACAATTTAAAACTGTAACCAAGGGATTTTCCTGGTTATCCAGTGGCTAAGAGACCACGCTCCCAATGCAGCAGGCTGGGTTTGATCCCTGGTCAGGAAAGTAGGTCCCACATGCAATAACTAAGAGTTTGCATGCCGCAGCTAGAGATCCCACATGCCACAAGTAAAGATCCAGCAAGCCAGAACTAAGACCCAGAGCGGCCAAAAAGAAAAAAACTGTAACCACCCCAAACCCAACTCTCAATCCTCCCAGCTTGCTCCTTCTCTTCCCATGACACTTAAAATCTTACAAAAATCTTTATAATTTATCTATGTATGTTTATTTTTTAATGTCTGTCTTCCCCAACAGAAGATGAGATTTTCGTCTGTTCTGTTCAACTGATCTATCCTAAGTGCCTAGAGTAAATGGAAAAAATAAATAAATAAATTAAAATCTTCTAGGTAATAAAAAGTACAAAGCATCAAAAAATGACCAATTTTATATTAACCAGAAGACTCCTATCTACATCATAACACAAGCATTTTGATTTTCTGATTACTCTGAGTACAGTGATGTGTAAAACTTGAAGTGAAAAATTTCAATGCAGTTTTTCTAACCACTGAGATCATGGTATCCTATTTCACTGGAGAAGACAAACATAAATTAGAGGAAACTTTCTGGTGTAAACTTAAAAAAGACATATTAATTGTAAAAATGTCCATATCTTAATATTAAAAAAAGAATGTGTATTATATAACTGAGTCACTGTGCTCACAGTGCTCACAGCAGAGATTGCTACTCCATTGTAAATCAACTATACTTCAATTAAAAAATAAAATTTAAAAGAGTCCTCTGACAAAAAGAAAACAGGTAATTCCTGAACTTGACATATACATTTATAATCCTTCCTTTGAATTACAAATGTAGTCATCTTGTGTGAAGGCCTTAAGTAATAATATTTCATGAATAATATCATGAATAATAATATCATTTATTCATGATAGTATTTATTATGTAAACATTTATTTCCAAATATTTCATACTTAGTTTATAACACATCATGTGTGATAAAATATCTTAATACATAATTTCAGTTGCTATAGCTATTCCTATATACTGCTTGCCAGTAGAAGAAAAAGTCAGTTAAGAAGACAATTCCATTCAATCAAAGGATACATTTTGTATGAAAGTCTGTGCATATGACTATTTGCTCAGTATTATACTTTACGGCATAGTCTCTTCACATATGTAATTTATCCTTTCTGATTTAAAAGGATATCCCTTACAATTTAGATTACTTTTATATAAAATTGAATAAACTGCTTTTATTTGAAAAAAAACATTGATTATATGTTTCATTAATGTAAAAATATGGTTTGTAATTACAACAGTACCAAACAATTTTTTCTGGAGTCATTATTATGAGGTGTCTGTACTGTTCTTTAAATTGTTGATAAGTAAAAACTTACCTGAAAAGGACAAAGTAGGGGGCTTCCCTGGTGGCTCAGTGGTAAAGAATCCACCTGCCGACGCAGAAGACACGAGTGTGATCCCTGGTCCAGGAGGACCCCACATGCCAGGGAGCCACTAAGCCCCTGCGCCACAACTACTGATCCTCTGCTCTCGAGCCAGGACTCATGAGCCCCCAGGCTGCAACTACTGAAGCCCGCTCACGCTAGAGCCCTTACTCTGCAACAGGAGAAGCCACTGCGATGAGAATCCTGCCCACTGCAAGGAAGAGCTGCCTCTGCTTGGTGCAACTAGAGAAAAGCCTGCACAGCAACGAAGACACGGGACAGCCGAAAATACATTTTAAAAAGACACAAAAGGAAACAGACAGTGTTCATAATTCAGCCACATACCGCTAAAGTTAAATGCAACTGTTACAGTACAAAATAAACTGTTTTGCACACGTACTAGTCCACAAACAAGAAAATGATCTCAACGAAGCTAACATGGTATATTTGTGCCTTAACCAATGGAAACATTAATACCAAGGACAACAGACAGCAATCTGTTGGTCTAACGAACTGCTATCACTACTCATGAGCTCACATAGCTACCACAGTGGCCTGAAGATGCAATCTCTTAGTTAAGTAAATTTTCCTTTAAAATTTTTACAGGAAGTGGATTTTTCCTAGAAGTATACTATTACTTTTTTTTTTTTTAACTGCTTCCCAAAATTCAGTACCAGCTATTTATCACATATAGGAGAGACGGTGTATAGAGTCTGGAGTTCAAACTCTGATGCATAATTAGCAGGGTGACCCTGACCAAAGTTCTTAATCTTTCTAAACCTGTCTTTTTTTCTCATTTAATGGGGGGTAGTACTTACCTCCAAGAGTTGTTGCAGGAAATCAATGAGAGAACTCAAGCAAAATTCTTAGCCCTGGGCCTCCTGGCACATGCTCAGTGCTGGTAAATGCTAGCTATTATTCTCACACAAGCATATAATTAAGCTCATTGCCCTATATTTGTAATACTGAGAAAATGGTTCATAATCAGCCCCAAATGAGACTGTTTGAGTTCTACATCAAGATAGTATTATATGCAATTACATGAATATTTTTAAAAACTGCACTAACATTTCTTTTACCACCACTATGTGCCAGGCGCAGTTCTAGGCAACAAAGGAAGCTAAAAGAAATAAGGCCCAGACCTGGAATAGCTTTACAGTTGACTGAAAGGAGACACACCACTCCCAAATAACTACTTTCAAAGCAGCATGACCGCACCGCCCCGTTTGTCAGGGCACTTCTCAACCCGGCTTAGAAGTCATTTGTGCCCACTCCCGTTCTCAATACATCCAGGTTTGAATGACAATATGTATAAATTGCTTGGGGTAAACAGAAGGAACCATAAGTTTCATGTAAAGCTAAAGAGGCTTTAGCTCCTTGAAATGAACATCTAACTTGGCGGAGTGGATCAAAGGAGGGAGAAAAGGCAGAAGGAAGATTTCATTTGTACTGTTGTGAGTCAAAACTACAAAGCTTTTCCATACTTGTTAACAAATAGGAAATCCCTTTGATCAATGTTGCATGGCTGAGCTTGAGGATCTCGTATTTTTTTCCTGAAGATATATCATGGACACTCCAAAACATGAACTATACAACTGGTATTCATTTATTTATACAACAAATATCTATTGAGCATCTACTAAGTATACGTGATCTGTCTTTGGTGTGATAGAGGATACCAAAAAGATTTACAAAACAGTCAAGCAATGTAAAATCTAGTTGTCAACACCACATTCCTTAGCTAATTCGTCAACAAGATAATGGGACACAGCACACAAGTGTGATTTGGGAAGACTGAGAAAAATCATGACACACACGGAACTTACTGAGAAAGGAGAATAAGCCTCAAAGGAGGACCACAGGCCATGGCCCTTCTGTGAGTGGAGCAACCAGGTCGGAGAGGAACCTAAGTCAGACTCCCGCTTAACACTCTTACCCAGAGGTGACCAGTGCTGCTCATCAAACCACAAATATCCTTTGACTGCCTGCTGTTTGCCAGGTAGCATACCAAATGCTGTGGGAAAACTTAGTGTAAAGCATGGTCTTTGTCCTTAATGAAATGTCACACAGCAACATTTGAATAATTAGACACCATAGTAGCTGAGGGGATCGCTGAGGTCTGTATCGGTTTGTTAGAGGGAGAGGAATTTGAGGTGGGTCTCTGGGAAGAAGAAAGTCCAGGTCTGTGTTTTCTAGACTGTGGATTGTACATCTATGGTGGTGTGGGAGATGACTTTATGTAGCACACTTGAGAGGGGTGGAGGTGAAAAGAAGAGGCAAAGTAGCCTGGGATACATGCAGCTCACAGAGCTTCAATATGTAGCCTGTAATATAATTACATTGTAGCCCCTTAGCTTAAAACAACAAAAACAAACAGGAAGAGAGCTAGGAATTGTAATAGAAATGCCTTCTGGGGACAACCAGAGAGGAAGAATGGAACCTTTTGAGAGTCACTCTGCTATGTCAGGTTAGAGACCACAAATGACGAAGAATTTCTTTTTTTTTTTTTCTCTTTTATAGTTAACTCCTATATATGGCAGGTAATTCAGATTTTCCACATGTGATAGCGATCAAAGTTTCTTTTATACATTTGTTAAGGTTAAAAATATGAATCAGCTAAAGGAAATCTCTCAAGTAAACAACAGAGGCAGTAAAGAGAAAGGGGATGTGGCACTTTAGGGAATACAAAGCTTGGCGAGCCAAGGTTCTGTAATTGGCATGTTAAAGGTGTGTTCCCAGGGAGAGCAGGAGCTCTGTTCCCAGGGAGAGCTCAAGAGCAGAATCTTGAGCTGAGCCCTAGCATACAAGCATGGGGAAAGCAAGAGTTCAAAATCCGGGTCACCTAGAGGGGGTGAAGCCTGCTACAGGGCGGGGGGCAGGGGGTGCTCCTTCGGCACCTGGAGGAAGCTCCTTGGCCCAGAAGAACTAGCAGAACTGGCCACCGGAACCTGTTGGGAAGCCATTCGGCAGACACCAGGGGGACTCCCATCTCTGTGTTCTATCAGGGCTACAGCAAGATGGGACATGGAGGCTCCACGTACCTCAAAGTGCCTGCACACTGCTGCCCCTAAAACAGGCAGGACAGACGTGTTACACCTCCTCCTAGCACCGAGAGCTACGTGTGTTTTCATAAAGAAAGGTTGTGATGAGTACAATTTGGGGGTATAGTTGATAGAAACAGAAGGTGGCCAAGTCAGGAACTTTCACATCCCATCCTCCACTTCTCCTCCAGTGAGTGTTACTGCCTAATGGTGTTTCGGCTCTTGCTTCTGGCCCTGTGATGAGCTAAGCTAAGCAGAGGGGAGGCCTCTCACTGCTCACTTTCTGTCATTACCTCTGTGGTGTGTCCACGCACTGTATATCCCGGGACTGTAGTAGGCAGTTGGCTGAAAACACATCACCCGCTCCACCCCCAATATCCCATTCCCTAAATTCTGGAACCTGTACGCAGAATGAGATATCATTCCCACAATTATGTTATGTCACACCTCATGCGTGGATGCTCAGTGATGTCTGACTCTCTGTGACCCCATGGACTGTGTAGCCTTCCAGGCTCTTGTGTCCACAGAATTTTCCAGGCAAGAACACTAGAGTGGGTTGCTGTTTCCTTCTCCGGGGGATCTTCTCAACCCAGGGATTAAACCTGTGTCTCTTGCATCTCCTGCATTGGCAGGCGGATTCCTTACCACTGCACCACCTGGGAGTTACGTCATAGTTGACCTTAAAGTAAGACAATCTGGGTGGGCCTGATCCCATTACCTGAGCCCTTTGAAGCAAAGAGTTTTCTATGACTGGTGGCAGAAAAAGAAGCCAGAGAGATTCAAAGCACGAAACAGATTCAATTTGCCATTGCTGGCATGAAGACAGGGAATGGGGCACATGAAAAGGAATACAGAAGGCTTCTAGAAGCAGAGTGTGGCCCCTGGCCAGTAGTCAGCAAGGAAACAGGGACCTAAGTCCTGTACCCATAAGAAACTGAATTCTGTCAACAACAAAAATGTGCTTTGAAACAGATTTCCCCCCTAAAGTCTCCAGATGAGAACTCCGACTGGCAGGCACCTTGACTTCAGCTGTGTGATACTGAGAGCAGAAAATTCAGCAACACCATGCTGGACTTCTGACCTACAGATAATATGAGCTAATAAATGGGTGTTGTTTTAAGCCACCAATGGTAATCTGTTACACAGCAATAGAAAACTAGCATAATGCCTGTCACTGAATTAACCCTTCTCTAGACAGGCCTCCAGCCTCAAGACTGTAGGAGCTGCTACTCATCAATGCATAGACAAATGGATCAATTCTCAGGCATTAGTAAATAAGCCTGAGTCACTTATGAATATATGAGGAGGGGAATTAAGGGAAAAGATTGGAATTCCTGATAATTTGGCTTGGGAGGGACTTATATGTTATTTTCACTTGTGTAAAAAAGGAAATATGACCTTATTTTGAAATAACTGGATGGTGGGACTTTACCAATTTTGGGTGCTATTAGAACTTCAGGTAGCATAAGAGAAAGAAAAGACTGAGGAAAGGTAGTATCCTCTAGTTAAAAAGAAAATGATCTCCTGGGACAAGTGCATATGAGTATGTTTTGAGATTGGTAGCTGTCTGATCATGGACTTATTGGAAATTTTCTTAACCTCTTCAAACCTAAGACTGTTTATCTTAAAGTATGGAAAATAACTATCTAATAAGACTTGGGGCGAATTAAATAAAATAGCTCCTGTAAAACCTCACTGCCTGCGGCACAGTAGACTATCAATAGTTTATCTCCATTGTTTTTTAGTCACTAAGTCACATCTGACTCTTTTGCAATTCCATGGACTGTAGTCCGCCAGGCTCCTCCAGGCAAGAATGCTGGAGTGGGTTGCCATTTCCTTCTTCAGGGGATCTTCCCGACCCAGGATCAAATCTGTGTCTCCTGCATTGGCAGGTGGATTTTTCTCACCACTGGCCACCCTTTTCACAATGTCTTTGCAATGTTGCTAGTTATTATGGCATATATGCAATTAATGCTATCCTACAGAAATAGAACACATGCCACACTTGTACTTTAAAATTTTCTAGTAGTCACATGAAGAAAAAAGTGAAAATATGAAACTAATAGCACATCTCAATTCAGTACAGCCATGTTTCAAGTGTTCAATACCAACATGTAGCCAGTGGCTATAGTACTGGATGGCTCAGTACTAGACCTCTAAATAAATATTTCAATCAGGTCTCTTCTACTCTTTGGTAATCTAAAATAGACATAAATAGGTGACTGGTAGGTAGTTACAGAGGTATGAGAACATATATTCACACACATTATACTCTGGCACATACCAAACCCAGATGATTTGGGTATTTGTCATTGTTGTTTTACCATCAGTTCTTAGTTGCAGTGAGTCATATTTCAAACAGGGGAGCAGGGTATAAGTGGTACATGGGTTTCTAATTTTAAATTCCAAAACATACCACAAATCAGAGCTACATAGTCAAAGTAATACCGGGCAACCATGAGAGCTGGGTTAAAACAAAAACCTATTTCACATAAAAGAATACTCGTTGATTTTCAAAGTAACTCTAGTAAAAGATTATATATTTATTTCCTTTGCTTTTTCTCTGAAAACAATGGTATAGACTTTTGGATTCTACAGAAGCTTTTTTTTTTTTCCTTTCTAAGTCATTTTCTCCGTTATGTGAGAATGAGGACTAAAGCAAATCAGAACTATAGAAAACAGTAGGCGTTGCAGAGCAATCATGGAAGGACTTGCAAAAAATGTGTGACACTTCCACAAGGATCTTCAAAGATGATCCAGACAGTGATCTTGCTCCTAGAGTAGATACACAGAAAAAAATAGGACACATCCAAACACATATAATACAAGGTATAACATGGAAAGAAAAGGAGAGATACCCAAAAAACACACCACAAGTACTGGTAAAAACAGAATCCTTCTCAGCGGGGATTAGGAAAGGTTTCCTAGCAAAGTATCCTTTGTGAGCAGTTTTAAAGAATGGTCTTTAAAGGATGGTTAATAGGGCTCAATTCAACAGATACTTGTTGCCAACCTACTGTGTGGCAGGCACCACTGTAGGCAGCGGGGATCTACTGATGCAAGTCTGAGTTTAAGTTGTGGGATGAGAGTGAAGAATGGTGCAGGACAAGTAAAACCAGCAACACCGCACTGCTCTGGATTCCAATCACTTTCTCCATCTCACATTACCTCTGACATCCCTTTGCCTCTGAAGTCTTCCAAGGCTCTGCCTCTTGAACCTACAACTTCTTATCTCTTCTCTGTTTCTGACCTTTCATCCAGAACAAGATGTGGGATTCCAGAACAAGAGGAGTTTCATTCTCTGACCCCTCACTGTGCAATCTCACAGACTCTGCTCACCCCCAGCTCCGGCTCTAGCTCTAGACAGGAAGCTACAGAATCAAGAAGCTGCTACCACAGCTTCCGGCTCCAGCATTACCCTGGTGTGAAGAGGAAGTTGGGCACAGTTTGCTAAGTATTATCACAGACATAGTTCTAGTGGAGGATATTTGACTCAGCCTGTGATGATATGAAAAAGATTCCAAAAGAGCAGATGCTTGAGAAGAGTTATCCACGAATCAAAGGAAGGATGAGATTTTATTTTTTGACATAGAAAAAAACCTGATTGAAATCAGGGTGAGATGAGAGTATGATACCCTTAGGGAACCAGAGGATGAGAGCAGTTCAGAGAAGGGTTACTGTGGGCACAGACAGGAAGTGATTCTGGACCAAAAGAGGCTAGAGCGTGTGGAGGAGTTTGGATTTATTTAGAAGATGATAAAAAGTAGAGCAGAAAGACAAAATGTACCAAAGATGCTGCTTTAAAAGAATAAAGTCTACATATACGGACATACCATCAGTGTATCATATATAACCCTTGAACTTCAAAATATCCTTGTTTTGATAACTTACTTGATAAGCTGCATGTAGCATTTACTCATAAAGGGCAGTACATGAAAACCTGAAATGGAATTATAGTACTGACATGATTATTTCATGCTTATCTGTTTGGCTTTTAAAAAAAGCATGTGGAGGTTGATTTCTTCCTAATTTCCCATTAATCTGAGCAGTTTTTATTATTAACTAAAGTTTGTCTCCTTATGAACAATAATTGTACATACATGAAATTCAGGGGTCAATGCCAATTCCATGAGTTACTTTGCTATTCATGTATTGTCTCCTAACATTTTTTTTTCTTTTTTCATTTTTCTCTTCTATCATGGTATAAACTGCATACTCTACTAAAAATAGGCTAAATACAAATAGAAAAAACATGAGAATCTCTGAAAAGAGAATGGTATCTTATAAGAGAAAGAAAATGAACTTATCTGGGGGATGATATTAACATCTTAACCATTTGACAAATTCATGGGAATTTCCTCAATTGGGGAACATGAAAGTTTGTTTTCTTTTTTTTCTATTTCTTTATTTTCCCATTTATTTTTATTAGTTGGAGGCTAATTACTTTACAATATTGTAGTGGTTTTTGTCATACATTGACATGAATCAGCCATGGATTTACATGTATTCCCCATCCCGATCCCCCCTCCCACCTCCCTCTCCACCCGATTCCTCTGGGTCTTCCCAGTGCACCAGGCCCAAGCACTTGTCTCATGCATCCAGCCTGGGCTGGTGATCTGTTTCACCCTAAATAGTATACACGTTTCGATGCTGTTCTCTCACAACACCCCACCCTCTCCTTCTCCCACAGAGTCCAAAATTCTGTTCTGTACATCTGTGTCTCTTTTTCTATTTTGCATATAGGGTTATCGTTACCATCTTTCTAAATTCCATATATATGCGTTAGTATACTGTATTGGTCTTTATCTTTCTGGCTTACTTCACTCTGTATGATGGGCTCCAGTTTCATCCATCTCATTAGAACTGATTCAAATGAATTCTTTTTAATGGCTGAGTAATATTCCATGGTGTATATGTACCACAGCTTCCTTATCCATTCGTCTGCTGATGGGCATCTAGGTTGCTTCCCTGTCCTGGCTATTATAAACAGCACTGCGATGAACATTGGGGTGCACGTGTCTCTTTCAGATCTGATTTCCTCAGTATGTTTTCTTTTTATAAATAGTTATCTTTAATAAAAAGAATGATTCCCCCCCCAAAAAAGAATGATTTCCATAGTGATTTTTTTGTTTAGAAAAGTGAAAGAGACTCAAAGATGTTAGTTGCATCTTTCTGCTCCAGGCAAGATCTGCCCAACATATTCTTTTGCTTATCAAAAATTACTCAGTTCTACTTTTATATTCCATTAACTGATACATTTTAAATCAATAAAAAAGAGATACAAAATATTAAAAGTCACTGTTAAGAATTCTGACAAGCAGCTATAATGTTTATTCATAATTTTTCACTTTGTTTTATGCATCTCTATGTAATCACCCTTATGGCAGAAAGTGAAGACGAACTAAAAAGCCTCTTGATGAAAGTGAAAGAGGAGAGTGAAAAAGTTGGCTTAAAAGTCAACATTCAGAAAACTAAGATCATGGCATCTGGTCCCACCACTTCATGGGAAATAGATGGGGAAACAGTGGAAACAGTGTCAGACTTTATTTTCTTGGGCTCCAAAATCACTGCAGATGGTGATTGCAGCCATGAAATTAAAAGACGCTGACTCCTTGGAAGGAAAGTTATGACCAACCTAGACAGAATATTAAAAAGCAGAGACATTACTTTGCCAACAAAGGTCCGTCTGGTCAAGGCTATGGTTTTTCCAGTGGTCATGTATGGATGTGAGAGTTGGACCGTGAAGAAAGCTGAGCGCCGAAAAATTGATGCTTTTGAACTATGGTGTTGGAGAAGACTCTTGAGAGTCCCTTGGACTGCAAGGAGATCCAACCAGTCCATCCTAAAGGAGATCAGTCCTGGGTGTTCTTTGGAAGGACTGATGCTGAAGCTGAAACTCCAGTACTTTGGCCACCTCATGCAAAGAGGTGACTCATTGGAAAAGACCCTGATGCTGGGGGGTATTGGGGGCAGGAGGAGAAGGGGACGACAGAAGATAAGATGGCTGGATGGCATCACCGACTCGATGGACATGAGTTTGAGTAAACTCCGGGATTTGGTGATGGACAGGGAGGCCTGGTGTGCTGCGATTCATGGGGTTGCAAAGAGTCGGACACGACTGAGTGACTGAACTGAGCTGAACTGATAGTCTTTAAAAGTGCATTTCTAAAATTAACAGAACTTTTTTTCTTTTATATTTTTAGGTCTACAGAAAAACTGACTGAAAAGTACAGAGTTCCCATGTAGTTCTCATCCTCCACCCCAGCTTCCCCTGTTTTAACACCTTGCATTAGCGTGGTGTAATTGTTATGAATGATATTTTTCTCAACAAAGTTTTAAACATTTCTCTAAGAGTTCTTGGATATCTTCTGTTAGATTTACTCCTCAGGGCTTCCCTGGTGGCTCAACAGTAAAGAATCTGCCTGGAAGCAGGAGATGTGGCTTTGAACCCTGGGGTCGGAAAGATCCCCTGGAGTAGGAAATGGCAATCCATTCCAGTATTCTTGCCTGGAAAATTTCAAGGACAGAGGAGCCTGGTGAGCAACACTCCATGGGGTAGCATAGAGTTGGGCACGACTGAGAACGTGCATCCACACACACACACAAACACCTGATATTCTCTAATATTACTATTCAAGTTTCTTTTCTTTATGTTTCTAGTTGTTTGCTACTAGAAGTATATAGGAATGCAACTCATTTTTACATAAAATGTCTTGTTAATTTTAGATTATTTTAGGTTGTCTATGTAAACAATCATATCAATGGCCTATCAACTGACCACTTAATTTCTTCCTTGCCAATCCTTATGCCTCCACACTGCTTAGGAGTACCAGTCTAAGGTTTAATAGAAAAAAAATATTTTTTTCTATACCTGTTTTTAAAGAGAATGTTTCTAATATTTTTCCACTTGGAATGATGCTTGCTTTAGATCATCTATAATACTCTTAATCAAGTTAAGGAAGATAAGAAAGTAGACCCAACATATATACAATTGGCACCCTCAAAGATTAAAAACCCTTCCCCCACAAGTGACCATCCTAAGCTTTAAAGACATAAATCAAGAAAACTTTTTCTCCAAATAAAAGGTATTTTGACTGTTATGGGTCAAATAATATGAGACATATTCCTAGCAAAAAAGTTATTGAGAATCAAAAATAAAGAAAACTTTAGTTTTCCAGACAAAAGTTTAAGGTACAATAACAGTCTCAGATTTCTCCATAGCCCTGATTAAAGTCAGTAAAATAATGTCCTCAAGAACTCAAAGTCCTTATGGAAAGAAAGTGTGACTCAAGAATTTTATGCCCAGTAAATTGCTTTTCAGGTATAAAAGTACAACTGCTTTTAACAACAGTTGGGACAGGAAGGAAAAAGGTAGACTCAAGTAATAAGTTTAAGAAAATTCATCTGGCATTGGGAATTTTTAAAATGTGTCCACATGATTCTAATAGGCAGCCAGATTTAGGAACCACTATGAACTATGGGAATAATGATATTTACTCTCCTTTTCAAGCCTCAATTGTCCATGGTAAGTACATCAAACACTGTTGATTTCTACCAGTCTCCGGGCTGTTGAACAAGGAGATACCAATGTATAACAATCCATATATAAAATTTTGTATGAGAAAATTAAGTATTTTTTTCCTCCTTTGTATGAGATATTATTTTAGTATACAATCTTGGCAAGAACAAGCTGCTCTTGACTATGAATCTGGACAATTTTACAGACATCACCAACAAAAGTTGCAATGAGTAAATCCAATCAGTATGCCCTGTATCTGGAACATCCATATCAATCATGGAGACTGATTTAAAAAACAAAAAACAAAAAACAAAACCCAGTGAGCATAGACAGGACCAAAAATTAAATAAATTAGAAAACAAACAAAAACACAGGGGTAATCATCTGTAAGCTCTGGTATCAATCAAATTTCAAATTTAAGAATGTTTTTGAGGTCTCCTCTTGGAAGAAGAGGAGTTGAGGACTAAATCCTTGTCCTTTCTTTCCTATTTCCATAATTTTCTTACTCTGTTCTGGGTCTTCCCATCAGCTTATTTGCTTCTCTGTGGATGTGCTCTACAGAAGCAACAAAATCCATTCCAGCTATTTGTATCAACCTATTTGGCAGGCTCAAGTTGCAGTCACCAATAGTCAATTTTTTTTCTTTCTTTCTCTTTTTTTTTTGTGTGTGTGCATTACAGGAAAAACTTCGGTTGTCCCTTATCAAGTCATGGGGCACTTCCTAGTGAACGGGGCCTGGACTTTTTTATCATTAAGCAGTGTATCTCTATCTCTAGTAGTACTTTTTGTTTTAAAGCCTGATATTAAAGCTACATCAGCTTTCATTTGGTTAGTATTTGTATGATCTAACTTTTGCCATTCTTTTGCTTTCAACTTTAAAACCTCTGTTCAAAACAGTGGGAGGGTATTGAATTCTAATTTAATAGCTATTTGGGTCAGTACATCAAATCTATCACTTCATTGTTTGCTGACTTCTGTTGTTGGGATCCAACTGCGGCTCCTTTAAAGGCTAAACACGGCAGGTGTAAACTTGAGCAGCAGACAATTCAGAACTGTTCTAAACTTGGTTTAATGTTCTGCTGTCACTGTCTTGATAATTTTTTTAACAAAAAGTCACGCATTTTCATTTTGCACAGGGCTGCACAAATTATGTAGCCAATTCTGACCTCAAAACTTAGTCATTTCTATCATATTTGTTTTTCTGGTTTAGCTCAGCTTCATGGTCCCTGGCAGTGAAGGCAAAAATTACATACATTATGGCATGTATTATTCATTTTATGCTATAAGAAGATATACTAAATTATAGATGTAAGTATATATTTTGTTAGAATTAACTGTAGGACAAATTTACCATAAGCCTTTTACGTTTAAGGGGAATTAGGTAACATAATAGATAATATTTTTACCATAGTTTAATTAAAATTAGGGAATTGGTATTTAAA
The DNA here is from genome assembly GCF_019320065.1 of Cervus canadensis. Classification (NCBI taxonomy): domain Eukaryota; kingdom Metazoa; phylum Chordata; class Mammalia; order Artiodactyla; family Cervidae; genus Cervus; species Cervus canadensis. Next base: position 84,037,339 of record NC_057389.1, on the reverse strand, counting down.
ATTTTATAAACCAGAGGACACAACATCAGATTACAGGTAAACAAGGATCTAAGTCACATATTTTTTGATGATCACACAATACAGGGGTGTTTACTCTTACAGAATCTTCCTAAATTCTGAATAAGATCTAGCCAGAGTTACCCCTCAGTATATAAATGCACTTTCCTGATGGCTTTTACAAAGTCCTGAAATAAATGGTCAGTAAAAATTATACATGCAGTTTGAGAGGTAACTAGGCAAAAATAAACAAACAAAGGAATGTTAACAGTAGGAAAACATAATACTACTGTGTTTATGAATAAAAGAATAAAATTTAAAAGTAGCTTTTTAATAGATTCTGAGCTAAGACAGGACACAATAAAAATTCATAACATGAATTTTGAAATTCAGAAAAAAATGTTGTATAAAACAGAGAAATGTTTAAAATCTGTAATTAAGCCTATAACACAGAGAGAGAAATTTCTGGGTGCCAGAAATTAAAGATAACTCATTTATAGAGTGGGAAGTATATTAAGTGATACTAAGGCAGATTATTGGATAAAAATGCTGACTCTAGTAACCAGAGACTGAGGTTTAATAATCATAGGAGAATGTAACAACAGACGCCTTCACCCTTTCAAAGCAGAAATGCTTCCTATAAAAAAGCAAAGACCTAAAAAAAAAAAAAGCAAAGACCTGTAGAAGGATTTCCCCTCTGAGTAGAAACACTGTCAAATCAGAGAACAGTGAAGGAAGTTTACTCTTAGCAGGACTCTGGGATAAAGATCCCACTCCCCAAATGAGAAAACAAAACGAAGCTAAGCTTCTCTCTCAGATATGGAATGTGAATTTATTCTACACCTGTAGTGTGGAAACTCCCTGCTGAGACATTAATATTAACACTGGAGCTGGACCCCAGTGGAAACCACTGAGGGTTCCTGGCAGTAACAAACCCCAAATCACCCTACAGGGATGCTTCTGCAACAACGGTCACGTGAAATCTGCACTTCATGTTCACAATAAAAAATGACAAAACATATGCAATTAGATTACAGTTCACAAAAACATAACAAACAGGAACATAAGCAACCTTGTGAACTTAGTTATAGAAAAATATTTTGCAAAATTATTACCTTTCAAAGTTTTAAAAATTATATAAAATTAATTTTTAAAGAATAATAAAGAATCTTTAAAGAAAAAGCAGGAACCAAAATGATAGGATAATACATATGAAAGGGAATGGGTAATTTTGATTTAAAAAATATGACTTCTAGAAATGAAAAACAGTCATTTGAATTGAAAAATGCAATACATTTACTATTACTGTTGTTATTAAATTACAGATTACACACAGCTGAAACAAAATAGTAAAATGGATGATGGAGTAGCGGAAATTTTCAAAATATGTTACGGAGTGATAAAGGATGGAAAGTAAGAATGTGAGATTAAGAGACATGAAGACTATACTGAAAGCCCCAATACAGTCTGAAAAGTGTTTTAGAGAGACTGGAAAAAATACAGGAGACGCTGTATATAAAAACATAGTGGATGAGATTTTCCAGAACTGATGAAATATATAAATTTCCAAATCAGAGGAGACTGATGAAGAATAAATAAAAGTAAATCCATATCCAGCCACATAACAGTGATACTACAAAATACATAAATGATTACTACAAAATTTCTCAGATAAAAAGAAAAACCTGAAAGGCAATGGAAGAACAATATCATTGACAAATGATGTATCAGTGGCCACTACAGAAACCAGAGAGCAGGGAATAATAAATACCTTCAAAGCCTTGAAGATAAATAACTGTCAGAATACAAGTCTATATCAAGTAAGACTACTCTTCTCAAGTGAAAGAGAAATAATGGCATTTTAGACAGGTGGGTTAAGGGAGTTTGCCTCTCACAGAAGCTCACGGAAAGAATTTTGTTAACAAAAAAGAAAACTGAATTAAGGAAGAGTGAGATGTGAGAAGTAACAGTTATCAAAGGACTGGAAACAGCTGACCAAAGAAAACAGCAAAAATGACTAATTTGGATGTTTAAAATAAGGTGATTCCCCCTTCCTTACAAAAAAAACAGGTGCTATTTTTTTTGAGAACTAGATAAACCTATTTGAAAGTTTATATGGAAAATAAGCCAAAAGAGTTGCTAAAACTATGCAGTAGAAGAACCGTGTGGGGACTCACTCTACAAGACATTCAAATATTGTTACAGAGATAACAGAATAACATGATACAGACAAGTCAGTGGAGCAGAATAGAAAGCGTGAAACTGTGTATCATATGTTGGATTTCAGTATATGACAAAGGTAGCCCTTTAAGTCTTGTGGAAAAGCTAGATTAAACAATTAGTGTGCTAGAATAACTGTTAGCTATCAGGGAAAAATAAATTTAATCTCTATCTACCTGAAATTCTACAGCAAAATAAAATTTATGTTGATCAAAGATTTCCATGTAAAAAAAAAAAGATCTCCATGTAAAAAAAAATAAACTATAAAAGTACTGTAACAGGGACTTACCTGCAGTCCAGTGGTTAAAACTTCACATTTCCACCACAGGCGGTATAGGTTCAATCCCTGGTCAGGGAACTAAGAGCCCACATGCCTTGCAGTGTGACCAAAATGTAAAAAAACCTTTAAGAAAATATGAGAGAATACTCATGAAAAACTCTGGAAAAGACATTTTTAAGTGACAAAAAAAAAATCAGAAACTAAAAGAAACTGATTAAAAAAATACATAAAGAGACAAGTGACAAACAGGAAAAAATACTTGCAATTCACAAAAACAAAAGAAAACCCAACAATCCCACAGAAAAATGGGCAATGGCCACAAGGCGTGAACTGACAGTTCACAGAAAAGGGAATTCCAATGGTTCTCAATATATGTAAACATACAAAAAACTTTTAAATTATTTATTTATTTATTTGGCTGCATCTGATCTTAGTTGCAGCAAACGGGATCTTTAGGTGCAGCTTGCAGGATCTAGTTCCCTGACCAGGGATGGAACCAAGGCGTCCCGCATTGGCAGTGTGGAGTCTTAGCCACTGAACCAGGGAAGTTCCCAAAAAGACTTCTGACTGGAGTTAAAATAAAAGAAATGCAAGTTGAAACTTCAATACGATAGATTGTCTGCTTATTTAATTGGTAAACAACAAAAGAGTTTCTAACACATTGTTAACAAGGGAATAGAGAAATCTTTTTAAAATTTTTATTCATTCATTCCTTCATTTCTGGTTAAAATGTACTTGATAAACCTAAAAGTGATTTGATGGGGAAATGTTAATTGCTGCTTCAGATAGAATCCATAATTTCATTTTCTTACAAGAGAAGTATACTTCTTATACATGAAATAGTCCAGTGCAGGATTTCCTAGTGAGGGGAGTAAGGGAGGTATAGGAATGGAGGTCTGATCCATGAAGTCACTCAGGGACCTAAGTTGATAGTAATTCTGTTTCTTCAAAAAGTGGCTTTCCAAATTGCCCGGAGTAGTGACACCCCGCCAAAAAACCCAAAAAGAACATGGAGAAGGCTGCATGGGAAATGTCTTAGCCAGCTTGGGCTGCTCTAAGAAAATACTATATGTTGGGCGACTTTGGCATCAAAATTTTTCTTCTCATAGTTCCAGAAGCTGCTAAGTCTGAGATCAAGAAGATGCCCACATGGCTGGGTTCTGATAAGACCCTCTTCTGGATTCCATATGGCTCACTTCTGGTATGGCAGAAAAAGAGGGAGCTACTTCTTAGGGCTCTTATAAGGGCATTAATCTCGTTTATGAGGGCTCCATCCTCATGACCTAGTTCCCTCCCCAAGCCCCATCTCAAATACCACTGCACTGAGATTAGGCTTTCAATTTAACAAATCTTGAGTGTTTGCAAACATTCAGTTCACAATAGGACATTTTAATGGGGCACTGATAGGAGAACAATGAAATGCTTTTGGAGAAGAATTTATTGAACTCAAAAACCACATGCCTGTCGATGCACGCCCTTTGAGGAATTTATACTACAGAAATACCATAGAATTTATACTATATTTACACATGTGCAAAGCAAAGTCTATACAAATATACTCACTACAAAATTGTTTTCCGTGGCAAAAAACATTAAACAACCTAAATATCCAAAGTAGGGTGGTTGGTTCAATATATTACAATACATGTATGTAATGGCTATTATAAGAACTACAAAGCCATTATACTATATTTCTATCGTTAGTGTAAAATATATATTTATATTATAAATAATAATTATATAAATCACTACAAGGAATGAGGGATCTGTATACGTACTGATGTGAAATAATTTCAAAGAAATATTCTTAGATAAAAAACAACATGCAAAAACAGTGTGGGTAATACGCTATCATTTATATCAGAAAGAAAAATGTGTACACACCTTAGATGCTTGTATATGCATATATTGTTTCTGGATAGATATACAAGAAACTGATACTAAAATTGCCTCTGGCTGGGGCGGGGTTGGGGGGAGGTCCTAGAAGGCAAGAGGCAGAGATGAGAACAAACTTTTCACTGTACAGCTTATTGTAGCTTTAAAAAAAAAGTTTTTGGACTTCCCTGGTGGTCCAGTGGCTAAGAAGCCACCTGCCAGTGTAGGAGACATGGGTTCCATCCTGGTCCAGGATCACAGCCTATGTGCCACAACTACTGAGCCTTCCCAGGGGCCGTAGCTACTGAAGCCCACGTGTCCAAGAGCCCATGCTCCTTAACTAGAGAGTAGCCACCTGCGCAGCACAAGTAGAGAAAGCCTGCATGCAGCAACAGAAGACCCAGAGCAGCCAAAAATAAATTTTAAAAATTTCACTATGTATACAGCCTAGTCAAAACAAAATACTTAAAAATATACCAAAATACCAGACAATAATAATATGAAAGATGGTGGGAGTCAAGCAGAAATGCAGTTATGAGAAAGAACCAAGAAGAGAGTAGATTACCTTTTTAAACCTGAAATAATTTAAAGACATGTATGCAGGATAAAATTCTAAGGCAATTGCTAAGAACAGATATAAAATGTACAATTCTAAAGTAGAAAATGAGTGGGAAAAAAAGTTAATTACTCCAGCAGAAGGCAAAAAGGAAGAACCAAATAAAAGGGACAGAAGAGGATTGGTAGTGATAAAGTCAAATATATCAGAAATCAAAATGAGTGCGAACTGATGGAAAGTCACAAGCTGAAGACAAGGTAACTTCAAATAGGCTCTTTTTGATTGAGCAGGCTGCCAATCACCAAAGATGTAAGAAAGATCACATTAAGGTCATTCAATCCCAGTCAAGTTAGCCAAGACCAGAACAGACCATCCAGCTAACCCACAAATCAGAACAATAATATATGGTAAGCCATTATGTTTTGCAATAAAAGTTAACTGATAGAGTTTGGACTTTAAAAATTATAATAAAAGACTTGTGAGTTTTGTGCTTGTATGTTTTAAAAATCTGTAAAAAGGACAATTTTGGGAACAATGATTAATTCCTCCCAGAAACAGATTCAAAAAGAAAGTGAAACTATAAACAAATATAAGCTATTAATCTAAAAATATATCTTCATTTAAAACACTAGGTTTAGAGTTTATATTAGATTTTTAAAAATCAAACTTCAGTAACAGTTACTTCCCAGAGAATTAAAAAGTAGGGATAAGGCACAACCTGGTGTAGCTTTGTTATAAAATTACACAAGAAGAGCGTGGAGAAAGAAAACTTAAAGGTCAATCCTGCTGATAAACATGGATGCAAAAGTCCTAAACAAAATATTAGCAAATAAAATCTAGTGCGCACACACATACAGAAAACAAACATATATATGTGTATTGTTTAGTCAGTCAGTCGTATCTAACTCTTGTGACCCCATGGACTTAGCCCACCAGGCTCCTCTGTCCATGGGATTCTCCAGGCAAGAGTACTGGAGTGGGTTGCCATTTCCTTCTCCGGGGGATCTTTCCAACCCAGGGATCAAACCCTTGATATATGTGTATATATGTTTATACATCTATCATGACAAGGTTGATATTATAGCAAGAATGCAAAGCAGATTCAACAATGACAAATCTTTAACGTAATTCATTATTGTCCATTAAAAGATTCAAAAAAGAAAAGTCATTTTATCTCATTAGGTGCGGGAAAAAAAAACTCTTAGAAGACTGTAAATAAATAGAAACTTTCCTAATCTGAATAGGACATTGTGCAGCTTTTTTCACTTTTAGCTGCTAGCTTCATTCCCGCTTCTCTTCTCTATATCACAGGAGGGCTGGAAGACTGACAACGGTTATCTCCCGTGCACCCTTGCTGTGATTTGGTTAGATTCTGCCAATGGAGACAATGCTGAGGATTTTAAAGGTGGCAAAGGGAGAGAAGCTATTGTTTCCTTCTCCTGCTTCTGGCTTCAGCAGGAGCAGCGGGAACAGCTGGTTCCCAGCTGCCCAGAAGCACAGCATTCCTGGACTCTGAGTTAACAGCACTTTCACCTTTTTGCTCCTTAACCTTTCCAAAAATTCTGTAGTTAGTCGCCTGTGTTAACTTCCCTCTGACTGGTTTCTGTTTTTCAAACTGCCTAATAACTGATACAGGTATCCACCAGACTCTGCAACAAGCACCATTAGTGATTAGGGAAGATGGGGAGGAAGAGGGAGATGGAGGAGGGGGAGCACGGAGACTCTCTGGGAAACTGAGCTGACAGGATCAAGGCCCTGCCCCGATAACTTCATTCAACCTCAATTACCAGCTCAGAGGCCCTCTCTGAGTACCCCACACCAGGGGTTAGGGCGTCAGCAGGAATTTGAGGGGGACACAAGCATATTAAGGATATGTGCCCTGAAAAGGGGCAAGGAGCTAAGCTGTTTGTGTTTGCTCTCTAAAACTAAGGAATTTTTTATTACCTTTAGAGGCGAGTGTCCCTTATTGAAGGGAGTAGAGACTCTGAATGACTCAGATAAAGGATGTAAGTCTCACAGAAACCAAAAACCAAAGCCAAAATTCCAATGGATTTCATGGGAACTAGAGAGCCACCAGAAACAGGGCTGCTCTCTGTTTACAGTCTACGGGGCAGCTTCTTTATACGGTGCTTTATAGGTTGGGCAGACAATATAAGACACGTCTAACACGGTTACTAACCATGAAGTCGGTTATGAACCTCTAACAAATATTCCACTTACCCACAGTTACTATAATATTAGTAAAACAGTGGCTGCTATTGTTAATTCTAAAGTTTCCTTTTCCAAACTTCTTTGTACTATCTTTGATTCCAGGATTCTAGAAACTGGTGAACTATACCATGTTAGAAAGACACAAGATTTTAATAATTCAAACAAACAGAATTTTTCACTTTTATACTTGGTAAGAGAGGTTGCTAATGGAGACAAATACAAAAGTACAAAATAAAATTCTACAAATTAATGTTCAGTTTTAGTTCTTATAAAGCAATGTATTCAACCTGATGGCGAGTCATTAACTACCAAATACAGAAGTTAGATTTCATAACTATAAAGTCCTACTTCTTTATAAGACCACATCTTGTAAAAGGATCTTTTCTAAAAATACCATGTATATTACTGATGGTAATTGTGCCCCTTCTGAACGGCCAGCTCCTGAGCTGACTGATATTCTAAATATATGTAGCCAGAATAATGTTAGCATTCCGAGTCAGTTTTAAAGTGGTCTAAGTAGTTGTATAAGTTAGGGTTTGTTCAGACAAGCAAACCAGTAAGTATCTACTTGGTAAGTAGAGGTGAGTTTGTGGGGAACTTCCTACTACAACAGTCTTTATCCCAAGAGTACAACCAAAGTGGGGCTACTGCTAGCTCCTGAGTATGTCTGTTCCAACGGCGCATGTCAGAACTGAAGAAATAACCATAGGGTGAATTTAAGAGCCTACTGAGCTTGCAGTGAAGTGGACTAGAGACCCAGTTCCAATAAGCATCTGACCTTCATAAGCTCCTACTCTGACTGGTGGACCACAGTGGTGCTTTGGTTTTCTAAGAATTAGTGCCAGTTCAGAGCCAATGAAAGTTTGGTTATTTCACCTTCCTCAATGCACATCACCCTGGTAAATGACTGCAGGTCCCTTTGGGTAAGTTTAGGAGCAAGATTTATAGTGTATATTTTGGCTGTGTATTAGGGTTGTTCCCAGGGGAACCTGGTCTTCCATTTACTTAAGGGCCTCTGGGTCGGTGAATTGGCTCAGGTCTGAGGATTGCTTCAGGAGCCAAGATTCTGTATTAGGTGACTTCGACTCCTCAGACCTAGAGTTTCCTGCTTATTCAAATCGTATTAAATACAAATGACAGTAACTCACTGAAGGAAGATTTCAGTACACTGCTTATCTAATTCTGACCTAAGGACACCATGAGCAATTAGCTAACACCAAAGATCTCTATGGGGCATCCCAAGTGGTGCTAGAGGTAAAGAACCCGCCTGCCAATGCAGGAGCCTCGGGTTCAATCCCTGAGTCAGGAAGATTCCCTGGAGGAGACATGGCAACCCACTCCAGCATTCTTGCCTGGAGAATCCTATGGCCAGAGGAGTCTGGAGGGCTACAGTCCATAGGGTCACAAAGAGTCGGACAGGACTGAAGTGATTTAGCACACATGCACACAAATATCTCTAGGGGTCATTTCGTTCTGATTATTGCTTTGGGTTTTGCTGCCATTATATTAACCACACCCACCTTTTATATTAACCATGCCCACCCTGTCTTTGGCAATGAAGCATTGTCATTTCATCCTATCATCCTTTGGTTACAAGTTTTAGTGAACCAACGAGTCGCCTATTGGAAAGCCACTCTTAGTTTCTTGGCCTAACAAATCAGATCCAGAATGTCTCCTTTGTACACCCAAGTCAATAAATTTGACCTGATCCTTCTTTACATTCTTTAAACCCTGATCCAACACTTAGAATCCCAAACATATTCTACATTTTTTATCAGTTGAAATTGGCAAAATCTTGCTATTCTTTTGGTGCTTTTGGTTCCTTCTCATTTTATAAATGACCTCATTTTATAACTTATTTTATAAGTGACCTCCTGAGGTCTGCCAGGATTAAAGTCTATATCTAGTTTGAGAAACAATGAGGGATGGGGGGGATAAGTCCTAAGGAGGCTCTGCCTCCTGCAAAACCACTCTCTCAGGTTCTTCAGGCAAGGGGAGATGGACCTTCTCGTGCAGAAAGAAGGGCTATTTCTACTGGAATAGAAGGCATGGCAGAATTTAAAGGTCATGGACTAAGCTTCATTCAAATCTGCCAATAAAGTCTCTTTAGCAGTTTTCAAAGTCCCTCTTCTTCCCAATCAATGCTCCAACTTGAACAAAAAAAGACCCTATGAGAGTGGTGAGTTCGATTTGCCTTCTAATTTAATCACCCACAGGATTAGCCTTTTGTTTTTCAGAAAAAATTCAGAAACTTTTGCTTCTGCATGACATACAGTTTCTTTTAGGACAGTCATAAACAAGTTTGTAATTGTGAACTTCCCTAGAATTCCCTGGCTTGTGGAAACAAAGTCACCTTAATATTAAAACCCAAATTCCCCTAGTTTGAAAGCTCTCACACACACAACTGTGAAACCTCGGGCCTCTTCTGAGGCTCTCTCTCAGACGTATCTCAGGTTTTTGCAGGGGGGCACAGTGTCACGAGGCGTGCCTGGCCGCTGTGTGTGGCACTGGTTTCTGTTGGCCCTGGGCCACCACGCCATGCTCCCAGCAGGCTGTGGCTGGAGCGGGCACTGCAGCCCTGCTCTCAAAGGGCTCTCTGAGCTCCCCCTGAGCCACTGCTGACACGGGGGCCGGTACTCCACACTGTCATGCCTGTCGTGGCGGCCTCACCCGGATACCCACTCCCTCTCCCTCGGGCCGCTGTCCATGCCGGTGCAGCCGCCCCGTGGCCTCTCGTGGCCTTTCCATGCGGGCTGCTGCTGGCCCCGCTGCTCTGCCCTCCTCCACCGCCGGGCCTCCGCCGGCGGCTCCCGCTTCTGCCGTGGTCACCCTATGCTTTGCACCCAGTCAACATCCTTCACTGTCATCACCCATCTGCCTTATGCTGCTAGGACCCCCCCCCCCACCTTTTATAAAATGGGTAGAAAAACAGTTTCCTCTTGCCTGTGCTCTGTCCTCTTATAGAATCCTGCCTCACAGCTGCTTGGGGCCTGAGGTGTAGAACAGTTTAAGGAGTCTTCGGTGTTATCTGCATACTTCCCTGTCTTTGTACGGTGACGTGGACAGGGTAATCATGCTGGTTATTAGGACAGCAATAGAGCTTGTGGGGAGTCTGCGTCAGAGGCACTGCGCTACAGCCAGAAATCCTTCTGAAATCACAGGTCTTGTTACTGAGTTTAGCTTAGTTTGGTTGACTCACTTATTACTGAGCATAGTTAATGTGCTAGGCTTCTTTCCTTTAAGACTGTGCCAGATTTCCTACAGGAGCTGCATAACCTACTTTCTTTTACCCCATTTTCTACTCGGTTTGAATTCCTGTCATGAACAGAGTTCAAATGCTTGTCCTAGAAGATGCCAGTGTATGCAAACAGACCCAGTGCTGTGCGAGGGCCTTGCTCCACTCTAGAATACAGACAGTCACTCCACGGCAGGATTTGAAACTCTCATTTGGCTTTATCAGAGGGAAATGACTCTTTATTTTATTTTATATGTATGTGTGTGTATGTCTATCTGTATGTATATCAACAAGCATTTGTCAAATACACGGATTGTGACAGATGCTCCATGTATATCTACAGCAAAACAAAGATCTTTGTCTTCAAAGAGCTTACATTTAGTGGGAAGACAGACAATAAATAACAAACACAATAAATAAATCCTTCATTGAAAGGACTGATGCTGAAGCTGAAGCTCCAATGCTTTGGCCACCTGATGTAAAGAGCCGACTCATTGGAAAAGACCCTGATGCTGGGAATGATTGAAGGCAAAAAGAGAAGAGGGTGGCAGAGGATGAGACTGGTTAGACAGCATCACCAACTTAGTGGACATGAACTTGGGCAAACTCCAGGAGATAGGGAGGAACAGGGAAGCCTGGCATGCTGCAGTCCATGGGGTCATAAAAGTGGGACACAACTGAGCAACTACACAACAACAACAATAAATAAGTAGAGTCTGTGTTAGTAGCTGATGGATGCAGAAATAAATGTTAACAGTAGAACAGGGCAAGGATAATCAGAAGTGTCAGTGGTGTGTGTACACGTGTGTGAGTGTGTGCCTGCATGCACAGGCAGAGTTGTAGTAGTAAACCACCTGGTGAGGGCAAGTCTCATTGAGAAGATTCCCTCACTGAGGGAAGACAAGAAGGAAAAGAGAATGTTAGCTAAGAAGATCATTTCAGGGAGAGGGCACAGCCGGAGCAAAGTCACTCCCCAAGAGTGTGCAAGTAATGGAGGGGCAGCAAGGGAGCTGTTGAAGAGGAGTGAGGCAGAGAGAAAGGGGAAGTAGAAAGAAATAAGATCAGAGATAATGGGATGCCGGCTTTAGCTGGACCTTGAACCTGTTATCAAGGTTTTCACTTTTATTGACTAAAATGGGAAGATTGAGAGGGCTTTGAGCAGGCAAATTATATAATCTGTCTTACATGTTTTAAAGCTCTGGCTTCTAACTATGAGGTTTACAGGTTACAGAAAGAGAGACAGTGAAGAAGTTATGAGATTAGTCCAAATGACAGAGGATCATGGTTCAGACCAAGGGAGTAACCAAAGGGCTGATGAGTACTCAAATTCTGATAATATTTGAAGGGATAGTCACATAGGATTTCCCAACAACCTGGACATAGGAGACAGACAGGAGTCAAAGCTAACTCTAAGGTTTTTACCTGAGCAGATAGAAGGAAGGAGCCATCGTGAACTTTCAGGATGCCAAGACTGGGAACGCTGCAGGTAGGCCAAGTTTAAAGAGTAAAATCTGGAGTTCTGTTGGAGACCTGTAAAGTATGAGATGCCTCGTAGATACTCAGGCAGATGTTGAACAGGCAGTTGGATGTTTAACTCAGGAGGGAGAACTGGGCTAAAGAGAGGCATCTGGGAGTTGTCAGATAAGAGGTGGCATTTACAGCCCAGAGAACAGATGAGATCATGAAGGTAGTGAGCTTGGATAAAGAAGAAAGGGCCCAACACTGAGCCTGGGGCACTCCAACACTACAAGATTAGAGAGAAGACAGCAAGTTGGGTAGAGACTGAGAAGAAATAGCCAGGAAGGTAGGAGGAAAACTAAGAGACTGTGGTATTCTGGAGGCCAAAAGAAAGTACATCAAAGAGAAGAGAGTGATCAATGCCACAAAATGCTGCTTGTCAGGAAAGATGAGGAGTGATAATTGACCACTGGAATGATCGATATGAGGTCACTTGATGGCCTTGACAAGAACAATTTTGGTGGAGTAGTACAGGCAGAAACTTCACTAAAGTTGGTTCAATACAGAGTGTAAAGGGAAAAATTAGAGGGAATCTACAAATGACTATTAAGGAGTTTAACTGTAAAGAAATTGGACAGTAGGTGGAAGGAAAAGTAGGTCAAAGGTTTTTTGTTCATTTTATTGAAGACAGTAAAAATATTAGTACCCTTGTAGGCTTATGGGAATGACTTAGTGGAGAGTGAAAAGTTGGTAGCAGGCCTTGGGAACAGAAACTATTAGCATGATGTCTTTTATTGGGTGAGAGGGAATAAGACCTAGTGCATAAGCTGAGGGAATGGACTCAAACAAAGCATGAATAATTCATCTATGGTAAAAAAATTACTGGGGAGGACATTTTTCTTTATGTGGAAAATTGTATTTTTTAAATATGGTTTATAGTACTGGTCATAAGAAAGCAGCGTGTTTGCCAGATCAATGGAAAGTCAGCTTTTCAAGTTGGCATCTGTGCCCCTACCCAGCCTCCCCCAGCACCCACCCTGCACACACACGCCCAAGCCCAGGAGGGGAGGTGTGCCCCAGGCACACTTAGGGAAGGCCAAAGAAAGGGGTCTTTACGGTGGACACCGGCATTCACTTCTGGTTTGAAGATGCTCCTGAGCTGATCAAAACATCAGGAGGAAATGAGGAAAGAAACACTTGAGTTTTACATTCAACTGAGTTCCATTTAGGACTAGAAAGGAAGAAGAAACAATTTTCTATTTTAAGTAAATAGACAGGGTGATGATGAGTCAATAAATTAGCTAAGAAACACCGCTAGGAAGGAAAGAAAATAATCTGCTATTTTAAGAAAATGGATGGGGCGACAATGACTTCATTACATTAGCTAAGAAACCAGTCAGCGCTTATTGCACCTTTCGGGGGGAGAGGCCTGAAGACTTGAGTCTTGGACAAACCTAGAAGCTTGTTCAAGCAGAGTAAGAAGCCAAGGCTGGATAAGCAGTAGGATGAAGGTAAAAAATGACACTGCAGTCTGTATTTGTCTTTCAGAGGGAAACGCTGGGAATGGTACTGAGAAGTGGAGGGTGCTGTGTCCCACACTCATGTCCGCCCCTGCTTTCATGCCAGTCACTTGTCACTCTGTTAAAGAAGCCTGATGAAGTACAAGATCTGGACAAGAAGCAGACAGTATGTCATCTGATACCAAACAGGATCATAGGGTACTCATCTGCAACAGACAGAGTAGAAATGCAAATACAAGTGCAGTGATGTGTGAGTCTTCACCTGCATTCATTTTGTTTAAAATTTCATTTAGCAACAGCTCTGTTCTCTTTGATTAACTGTCATTATCAAATAATGCAAATAACAGCTAACATATTAAGAACAGCACCAGGCACTGTTCTAAGTAGTTAAAATGTATTTAATTAATTCCAAGTAGGACCATTATTCTCCTTTATAGATGAGGAAGCTGAGGAACAGAGAGGTTAGATAACCAGACACTGCCCACAGAGCTAGTGGGTAAGGGGAGTAGTCCAGGCAGTCTAGTGACAAAAGCCAATGATCCCATCTACTCTGGAATTTTCTATCTCAGGACTCAGGGACTTCTGGATTGCTAAGAACATCTTACTACTTTGTGCGTTTGTGAAAAATCTGTTTTATCTTTGTATTATGAGATTCCACTTCAATACTGAAATTTGACTGAGTGGAAATTTGTCTTCACAGAGATTTTAAAGTAGAAAAACTTAGCTACTGTTTCTTATCAATCCAAACAATTTTCTGGGAGTGTTAATCATTGTGAGCCTTATGTAATGATGAGTCAGAACTGCTTGAAAGGTTTGGGGGTGACACATTATTTATATTGCTAATTATCACACTAAACTTATAACATGGTACAACGTTTATTGTGCATAATGCTTCAGGTGCAGTTTAACTATTCAAACTATTTCTAACTTTATGTATACATGTGAATCAATGCTAACTTGCCATGTTTTTTCAATTACCAGTATTTAACAATTAATAAAATATTAAAATTCACACAGTTCACCTATGGACAACAACTGATGGCAAGTGGGGGAAAAAAGAGGGCTACAAATAGAGGAAAAAATGAGAAAGAAAAGCTCATTTTCTGCAAGTAAGTAAAAACATTTTCCTATCTTATAAACTGTAGAGGTGGAAAAATGAAACAAAGAAGTCAGAGGCTATTCTGCTGCGCATGAAGCTCCTCTGGCCTACAACACAAGCAGTTCATGAAAGGTCATCTTCTGGGGAAAGTGTGGGTGCTCTGGGTCTTGTTGTTCTTGCTGTTTTTTCCACAGATAGTGTGCTCACACAAGGGGGTACTGCATCGTACATTCTGAGGGTCAGGTTTACATTTCCCACTTCATGCATATTTTGCATAGTATCTGGTACTTTGCATAGGAGAGGGTGTAGTTAATAAATGCTGAGTTGGAGGGGTGTGATGATTAGTTTCATGGGTCAACCTGACTGGCTAAAGGATGTCCAGATAGTTGGTAAGACCATATTTCTGGGTATTTCTGTGAGGGTGTCTCCAGAAGAGACTAGCATTTGAGTCAGCAGCCTGAGTCAAGATGGTCTTCCTTAACAATGAGGTAGGCGAAAACAGAACAAAAGGTAGAAGGATAAATCTGCTGTTGGAGCTGAGATATCCATCTTCTCCTGCCCTCAGACACGGATATCCTGGTCCTGGTCAGACTCAAATCTGAACTGACACCACATGGTTCTCCCACTCCTATTCTTAGCCCTTTGGACTGGGACTGAATCCGTATCACTGGCTTTCCTGGTTCTCCAGCTTGGAGATGGCAGATCATGGGACTTGGCCTCCATAACTGGCATGAGCCAATTCCTATAATAAATATAAGGATTTAGATGTATCACTCTATTTCTCTAGAAAACCCTGACCAATTTACACTGGGTAACAGATTGGATGAGCACTTAAGTCTCAAGTGAGGCACTACTGGAAATAATTCTGCCTTGGAGACACACAAAGCATGTATAACTTGAAGATTAACGTCAAATACACATGGGCACCGATAACGTAGACCTGTGCTCGAGCGATCAGGGAGAGCACACGTTTCACAAACTACCACTTTGAGAATGGCTTGTCCTGAACAAACTACCAGCAACAGAGTTCTGCCCTGATTTACTCTGTGATCTTAAATGATTTATTATCTCCTGCCATTCTACCCCATTTTCTATATCTATAATTAGATGTTCTATAAAGGTGCTTTAAAGTCACATTAGCTAAATGTGACACTGCAGATGAAGTGTTATGTGCTGCTTGCTTGGAAATATTTTCTGAGAAAAAAGTCAAAAGTATTTTTTAAGTTGGGTTATTCCTAAAACAAATGACATCATTAAGTGAAAGTATGTGATCAGAGCATGATGTGCTGATAGGTTTCTTTTACAGAAATTCAGTACTTCTAATTCCTGTACCAACCATTACTCAGCCACACTGATATAAAATACAGATGAATTAAGAGTAATCATAAGCAGAATTAACCAAGATCTTATTCCAGTAGACACCAACATCATAGATGCTGTGGCCACCCACAGCTTTCCTTTTCCTGCCCTGTGTATAAAAGCCATAACACGATGTGTTTGCAACTGGCGTTAATAGCAGTTCAAGTCCTGAATACAACTGTTACTGACCCATCTCACCAAATTCTTATTTTTCAGCCTTACTAGTTCACTATTATAGAGGGAAGTAATAAATCTCTACAGTTTCTGGAAAAATGGCCAGACTTTATATTTTAATGTAAAAGGTCAGAATTTCATGCTTCAGAAAGGGGATACTGAGGTACATTCAGAATTAGAAACAAATGTGGGCTTATAAATAAGCTGCTATTAACCAGGGAGCTTCCTGGTGCCAGACTTAGTTGAATGGTAATTGATTATTTTAAAATCTTGAAATACAGCAGGATTATGAGTTGACCACTTACTGGTATAATGTACATTATTATTTTGTCATCGTTATTAATAACAACAATTTCCTTTGTTTTTAAACTACATCATGTTCAAGTCACTATGCCAAGATCATAGGGACTTACAATGTAATATACTTGTGCTTTTTTTGTTGTTAAATAAAAACTTTCATTGGCCAAGATGGTGGAGTAGGAAGACCCTGAGTTCACCTCCTCTCATGGGCACACCAAAATGACAACTATTCACAGAGCAGCTGTGAATGAGATTAGTCTCATATTCTCAGTAATATGAGAAAGACTGGAATCTAGTAGAAAAGATGGTTTACAATTAAAGTTATAAAGGAACCACAACAAGATGTGCAGGGGAGGGGCAGAGATGCAGTAGAGTCGATACCCATTCCCTGAGCAGCTGACCCACAAATGGGAGAATGATGACAACTGCAGAGATTCCCTTCAAGGGGTGAGTGGTCCAAGCACCACACTGGGCTCCCCACTCCAGAGGTCCTGCACCAGGAAGATGAATTCCCAGGATGCCTGACTTTGAAGACCAGTGGGGCTTACATTCAGGACACTCAGAGGGCTGTAGGAAACAGGAGTCTCTCTTCTTAAAGGATGTACACAAAATCTCACATGCCCAGGGAGCTAGGGCAGAAGCAGTAATTTGAAAGGAGCCTGGGTCAGACCCACCTGCTGATCTTGGAGAGTCTCCCAGAGACACATGGAGACAACTGGAGTCATCCTGGGGACACAGATTCTGGTAGCAGCCATTTTGGGGAGCTTGTTCAACCACGTGGACACTGGTGTTGGCAAGAACCACTTTAGAATCCTCCCTCTAGATTAAGCTATAGGATCTGACCCTGCTCTGCCTACCAGCAAGGAGGCAGTAACCCTGGGATTAGGACCCTCATGCCTCAGCCTGATCCACCAGTGGGCCCTGAAGCCAGACAGCCTGGGACCCAGCTCCACCCACCGATGGCGGGCACTAGTCCCAGGATTTCCTGGGCTCAGGCCCCACCCAGCAGGCAGACACTGGTTCCAGGACCACTACAGCCTCACAGCCTTCTGTGACAGGACCCAGCCCACCCTTCAAGAGGCCAACACCAGCTCTGAGACACCTTGGAGTCCTCACCCAGCTGTCCCGGGACCTGGCCTCATTCACTAGTGGGCTGACACAAGCTTCAGAAAACCCTGGACTCTGCAGCCAGCTGTGTCAGGAACTTGCTCATCCCACCAGTGGACCAACACCAGCTCCAAGACCCCTGGGACCCTGAAGCCAGAGATCCAGGGGCCTGGGTCTGCCCACCGGTGAGCCAGCAGTAGCCTCAAAACTCCATGGGCCTTTTAGTGTCTCATGCATTTCTGCTTGTTTATGTTGTGTGCAGTTATAAGAGGGAAGTTCATAGTGACACAAGCCTATCTCAGGAAACAAGGAAAATTTCAAATAACAAACTAGCATTATATCTACAGAAACTAGAAGAACAGCAAACAAAATCCAAAGTTAGAGAAGGAAAGAAATAATAAAGATCAGAGCATAAACAAATGAAATAGGGACTTAAAAAAAAATAGAAAAGATGAATGAAATTAAAAGCTTATTCTTTGAAAAGATAAAACAAAATGGATAAACCTTTAGCCTGGCTCATCAAGAAAAGAAGAGGGCCCAAATCAATAGAATCAGAAAAGAAAAAAGAAAAGTTACAACTGGTGCCACAGAAATACAAAGGATCATGAGACATTAGTAAGACATTATTATATATACCAATTTGGTGTATATATATATACTAATATATATACCAATTAGTAATTTATATACCAATAAAACAGACAACCTAGGAGAAATGGATAAATTCCCAGAAATGTACAATCTTGTAAGATTGAACCAAGAAGAAACAGAAAAGCTGAACAAACATGTTACCAATAGTGAAATTCACTCAGTAATTGAAAAACTCCCAACAAACAAAAGTCCAGGAACAGAAGGCTTCACAGGTTAAGGCTTTATAGGTCTGGCTTCACTACCAAACATTCAGTGTTAACACCTATCTTTCTCAAACTATTCCAAAAAACTGCAGAGGAAAGAACACTTCCAAACTCATTCTACGAGGCCAGCATCACCTTCATACCAAAATCAGACAAATATATCACAAAAAGAAAATTATAAGCCATTGATTGACTACAAAACTACAGTAATCAAAACAGAATGGTACTGGCACAAAAACAGAAATACAGACCAGTGGAATGGGATAGAAATAAATAAATAAATCCACACACTTTTGATCAATTAATCTACAGCAAAGGAGATGAGCATATACAGTGAAGAAAAGACAGTCTCTTTAATAAGAAGTTCTGGGAAAATATGTAGCATAATGAAATTAGGACATTTTCTTACACCATATACAAAAATAAATTCAAAATGGATCAAACACCTATATATAAGATCAAAACCCATAAAATTCCTAGAAAAAAGATAGGTGGAACACTGACATAAATTTTAGCAATATTTTTTTGCATATGTCTCCTAAGGTAAAAGAAATAAAAGCAAAAATAAACTAATAGGACGTAATAAAATTTAAGTTTTTGCATAGCAAAGGAAACCATTGACAAAATGAAGACAGTCTACTGAATGGGAAAGAATATTTGTAAATGATATGACCAATACCCAAATATCCAAAATGTAGAAACAGCTCAAAGAGCTCAACATCAAAAAACCAAATGGAATGAAAAATGGGCAGAAGTTCAGAAGAGATTTTTTTTCAAACAAGACAGACAAATGGCCAATAAGAACGTGAAAAAATGCTTGACATAATTAATCATCAAAATGATGATTAATCACTTTTCAAATCAAAACCACATTGAGATACCACTTCACACTTGTCAGAATGGTTAGTATCAAGAAGATGACAAATAAATGTTGGCAGGGATGTGGAGATAAGGGAACCCTTAAAAACTTTTAGTAGAGTGTAAATTGATACAGCAGCCATGAAAAACAGTACAGAGATTCCTCAAAAAAACTGAAATGTAGGGATGATAAATAATTTATTCAAAGACCCAATTTTCACTGACAAGAGCAATTATCAGAACTTAGTTTCCTGTTCACTCTTTAGTAGGCTTATCTCCAGATGTTAGATAATTTATTAAATGAATAATGACCCCATACATTAACTCACTTTGAATCTCAACTCATAATTAGCTCTTTTTTTATGGGCTTGCAATCTTCTTTTGGTCTGAATAGGTATTAAACTGTCCCTGAGATACTCACTTCTCAGAAGAGAAACACCCAGCTTTAGAATTTTGCCTCTTTTGCTCAAGCAGTTTGAGCTAATTATGGAAAAGCCTTATTTGGGATAGTGCATTCTGTGCATGGCCCAGATGTCCCCTTCAGAAGGAGGCATTCTTTTCCCTAGTTCTGGGGCTGTTAACAGCTGTTCTTTCTAGTTGTCCCATTGAAGGAAACTGCCTTACTAAGGTTTTTTCTTTTCCCTGGGGTTGCCCCACCTTCAATGACTATTGATACGAAGGAACAATAGCCCAGCCTTAGTTCAGAACAATTCTGACAGCCACTTTAGTTCCAGGCCTCCAGTGTAGCCGCACTGCAGAAGGCAACTCCCTCTGCCCGATCTTGCTCCTCTCACTCTCTCACAGAGGTCATTCCTGACTGTACTCTCTAATTTAAACCTCCTGCATGCATATCTCTGTCTCAACGTCTGTTTCTCTGGAAATCTTACCTAAAACAGTAGGCTTTTCACTCTGTTGCCAGAGTAAAAGATACAAGGGGAAAAAAAAGGTACAAAAGACGTTTGTGGCAGAAAGCTTAAGGTTCCCCCAAACTTCTGCCTGCCTCACAAAATCTCTTTTTTTATCCCAATTTTTATATTTTAAATGATGTTAGGTATGAGTTATTTTATGTTTACTTCTTTAAGAGATTAAAAGCACACTATCTTGTGTATTTTGCAAATCACTAGTACATTAATATTCTTAAAATTTTATTTAATTCCCGTGTAGCACTAATTACACTATAACTGCCTACCTTTTGAGAGTCTTTCCTGCTAAACTATCTTATCTTTGAATCTCTAGCACCTATATCACAGTCCACAGCTCCCTATAGGATTCTCCGTGAATTAGCAGCTGCTCTTCAAGAGAGACATACGATCAAAAACTATAAAACACATGAGGAAAGACTGTGTCATGAACAAAGAGGAGTACTGACAACTGAAATACCTGACAAAACAGCATATTCTGAAAGAGTATAAAATTATCTTTAAATGATGAAAGATGTAAAAGATATAAGGAACATATTACTGTGAAAAAGGAACAATGCATTTGACATAAAAAGCATACACTGTGCCTAGAAACGAAAAATAAAGTTACTGAAATTAAAAGAGAAATACATGGGGTGGACAAACACCAGATAAGACAGCTGCAGCTGAAGAAAGCGATAGTGAATCAGAACAGATAGAAAACCAGTGAAAGTCAGAAAAGTGACCAGAGTGAAGCACAGCATGAGACGCCTCACAGGAGCTCCAGCAAGAGGAGAGAGAGGATGCTTGTGAGGCAATATTTGAATATATTACGGAAATAAATTTGCATAACTGATACACATCAATCTTCAGAAAGATGAAGTACACCAAGTGTTGAGCAGGATAAATGAAAAGAAAATCGCTGCCTAAAATACCAAAGAAAAGGCAAAAATCTTTAAAGCAATCATTAGAAAAAGGGCAAATTAGCCAAAACAAACTGCAATTAGATTGCCAATAGACTTCTCAGCAGTAAAATAAGACGTTAAAAGACAATGCAATAGTATCTGTGAAGTGCTAAGGGAAATAATGGTGCCACGGAATTCTGTACTTAATGAAACTATTATTCAAGAGAAAGAGTGAAAATAAATGTTTTCACACAGAGATTCACTGAAAGAACTATTAACAATGTATAGAATATAAAATGTATATATTAGGGCAGAAAGAGAGTATATAGGCTTACCCCTGAGCTCTCTCTTCTGGTCAACTGCTTAACCATTCTCAAGTTCTTTCACCAATACTACACTTTAAAAAAAAATCATTACACCTTTGCAGTACTTTTTAAACAGCTTTATTATGATTGAAATAGTTAACTGTACATATTAAAAATGTACATACACCCATGAAACCATCACCACAATCAAAATAATAAAAATATCCATCACCCTTTGAAACTTCCTCATGCACCTTTTCACTCCCTCCCTCCACCCATCTCCCTGCTCTCTTTCTCCAGCAACTACTGATCTGCTTTCAGTGATTGTGAATTCATTCTCGTTTTCTAGAACTTCACATAAATGGAATCATAAAATATGTACTTGTTTTTGTCTGGTTTCTTTCACCCAGGGTAAGTATTTTGAGATTCATCTATTCTCTTGTTTGTAGCAATAGTTCATTTGTTTTTATTTGTGAGAAGTATTCCAGTGTATAGATATACTAATTTGTTTATTTCTTCATCTGCTGATGGATATTTGTATTGTTTCCAGTTTGGGGCCATTACAAATAAAGCTGCTATAAGTAAGTCTTTGTTTAAAAATTGAGATATAATTGACATTCCACATTATACTAATATTAGGCACACAATATGATTCAATGTTTGTCCATATTGTCAAATGATCACCACATTAAGTCCACGCATAGCTGCAGATCTTTTTTCTTGTGCTGAAAACTTTTAAGACATACCCTTAACAACTTTCAAATATACGATATCATTCACTATAGTCACCATGCTGTACATTACAAACCCATGGTTTATTTTATAACTGTAAGTTTGTATCTTTTGATTCTCTTCTCCCACTCCTCAAACCAAGAATCCATTACTATGAGTTTGAGTTGTTTTCTTCTTAGATTTCACATATAAGCAAGCACATCTGGTATCTGTCTTTCTCCATTTGACTCAGCAGACAGGGTCCACCCAAGTTGTCATAAATGGCAAGATTTCTTTCTTTTTAATGGCTGAATCATATTCCATTGTCTATATGCATACACACATGTACATATATACACATATGTAGATTTTCTTTATCCAGTCATTCATTAAAAGACGCTTAAGTTGCTTCAATGTCTTGACTATAATAATGCTGCAACGAACATGGGGGTGAGTCTATTTTTTTCCAGTTAGCATTTTCACTTCCTTCAGATAAACATCCAGAAATAGAATTGCTGGATCATATGGTAGGCCTATTTTTAAAAAGGCATATACACTTCAAGAGTACAGCATTATACTTCAGCATCTGTGTAACTACAAAGTGAGCACCATCACAAATTTAGTTACCATTCGTCACCGTGTAGTTGGCCCTTTCCCTCCGGGAACCACTAGTCTAATCTCTGTTATCTAGGAGTTTGTTTTTGTTTTACTTTTTACGATTCCACATACTAGTGAGAAATCATAAGCGTTTTGTCTTTCTCCAACTTACTTCACCTAACATAATACCTTCAAGGAATGTCCATCCATGTTGTTGCAAATAGCAGGATTTCATTCTTTTGTATATGTAAGTCACATCTTTATCCATGCACCCACTGATATACATGTATGCTGTTTCAATATCTTGACTACGATAAATAATGGTACAATGAACACAGGGGTGCATGTACCTTTTCAAATTAGTGTTTTCATGTTCTTCAGATAAATACCCAGAAATGTAGTAGCTGGGTCATACAGGTGTACTCATTTTTTGAGAATCCTCCATACTGTTTTCCATAGTGGCTGCACCAAGTTACAGTCCCACTGACAGCGTACAAGAGCTCCCTCTTCTCCACACCCTTGCCAACACTTGCTATTTCTTATCTTTTTGGTAACAGCTATTCTAACAGGTGTGAGATGATAGTTCACTGTGGTTTTGATTTGCATTACCCTGCCTGATGATTAGTGATATGGGATATCTTTTCAGAAATTCCCTCATGGTCCAGCGGTTAGCACGCCATACTTTCACGGCTGAGAGGCTAGGTTTAATCCTGGTTGGGGAATTAAGATCCCTCAAGCCACACAGCTCGGCAAAAAAAATAGAAAAAGACTAAAAAAACAAAACAAACCCCAAACCATCTTTTCATGTACCTGTTGTCCATCTGAATGTCTTCTTTGGAAAAACATCCATTCAGATCCACTGCCCATTTTAAAATTACTTTTTTTTTTTTTTTTGCTATTCAGTTGTTATGAGTTCTTTATATCATAACCTCTTATCAATATATTATTTGTAAACGTTTTCCTCATTCTGGAAGTTGCCTTTTTATTCAGTTGATTGTTTCTTTTGTGGTGTAATATAAACATGTAAATCTTCATGCTTTCACTTCTCTTAGTTAAGTATCTAGGAGTGAGAGGTTTCAGTTATAAATGAAGTGAACATTTAACTTTGTAAGAAATGGCTGAATATTTTTCCAAAGTTGTTCTGCCACTTTATATTTCTCCCAGTAATGTATGAAGATTTCAGTTCTTTTACATCTTTGCGAAGACTTGATATGTTCAGTCATTCTAATTTTAGCTCTTCTAAGTATGTAGTAGTGTTTCATTATGATTTTAATTTGTAATGATAACTGATGTTGAGATCTTTTTATGTGCTTTCCATTTATATATTTTCTGATGAAGTACCTACTTAAATAATTTATCTATTTAAATTTTTTTATTACCTTATGACTAAAAGTTCTTTATATTTTGTGGATACAAGTTTTTTACTAGTTTATGATTTATAAATATTTTCTCCCAGTCTGTGGCTTTTCCTCTCATTCTCTTAACAGTTATCTTTTACAGAGAAGTTTTTTTTTTTTTAAATTCTAACAAAATCCAATTCACTTTTCTTTTATGTATTGTGCTTTTGGTGTCACAGCTCAGAAATCTTGGCCTAAACAAAGTCACAATGATTTCTCCTGTTAATTCAGTAAGTTTTACAGTTTGAGGTTTTATATTTTGATCTATGATTGATTTTGAGATTATTTTGTATATGGTGCCAAGCATGGACCAGAGCTCCATTTTTTTGCATATGGATACCCAATTTTACTCTTTTGTCATAGCTGATTTAGCTGATTAAGAACCTTTATTATTCCTCATAAAGTTGAGTAAATTTTACCAGTTCCTTACAAAAATGCTACTGCAATTTTAACTGTGACTACAATAAATCTAGAGATCTGGGAATAATCAACAAGAGTATGTTTCTCCAATTATTTCACTGATACTATCTTGCTGAAGTCACCAAAGTCATCTCCATGTTGGTTTTTCTAATGGAATTTTAATCATGATCACAAATGCAGTCACTCCCTCTCAATGAAACACTCTTTTGACTTGATTTCCAAGATTCTATATACCAGAGGCCAACAAACTTTTTCTGTAAGGGAGCCGGATAGCAATTTTGGGCTTTGTGGATCATACTGTTTCTGTTGAAATGACTCAACCATGCCACTGTAGTATGAAAATAGCCAAAGAGAAGATGTAAATGAGTTAAGTTTGGTAGTATTCCAATAAAAGTTTATTTACAAAAAAAGACAGTGGGTCAGATCTGGCCCTTGTGAGCCATACTTTGATAACTTTTGTTCTATATTCGCTTTGTTTTCATACTACCTTATTGGAAACTTCTTTGTCTCTTATGCTTGTTGTTTCTTCTCTCTCTAACTTTTAGCATTGGAGTGCCCCAAAAGACTCAATCATTGACTCTTCTCCTATGCATGTGCATTCAGTTGCTCAGTCATGTCTGACTCTTTGCAACCCCACAGACTACAGCCTGCCAGGCTCCTCTGTCCATAAGATATCCCAGGCAAGAATACTCGAGTGAGTAGCCATTTCCTTCTCCATTTCTTCTTCTATATATATAATCAATTTCTTGGTGATTTTATCCAATATCATGATTGCAAATATTTTATCTATATTAATGGCTCCCAAATTTGTATCTCCAGCCCAGACCACTTTCTGAACTACAGATCTTAATCCAGTGTCTTATTAACATCTACACTTGGATATCTTTCAGATATTTCAATGAATAATGATATGTACGTGCTCAGTAGTGTCTGACACTGCAGTCCCATGGACTGTGGCCTGCCAGGTTCCTCTGTCCATGGAATTTTCTAGGCAAGAATACTGGAGTGGGTTGCCATTTCTTACTCCAGATCTTCCTGACCCAGTTAATACATGCCCCAAATGAAACACCTAATCTTTTTTCACAAATCTTGTTTTTTTCAACATTACAATTGATGGCAACAAGATCCTTTCACCTGCTCAGGTCAAAACCCTTGGGATTTATGCCTGACTCTTTTCTTTCACCTCATTTCAATCCATCAGGAAATCTAGGACATCTATTAAAATATACCCAGAATTTTGCCACTTCTCACCACCATTACTACTGCCACTCTGGTATAAGCCACTCTCATCTCTTACCCAGAATGATATGCAAGAAACTTTTAGTTGGAATCCCTGCATTCATCTTTGCCATCATGACCTATTCTCAGCACAATAGCCAGAATGATGTCTTTAAAACTTAAAATCAGATCCTATCACTCCTCTTCCCAAAACCATCTAATGGCTCTGCATTTTATTCAGAGCAAAATCCAGTCCTTAAAAACGGCCTATATAATCTGGCATCTACGCTCCTCTGCCATATCATTTCTATGACTTTTTCTCCTACTACTCCCCACTTATAATCACTTTGCTCCTGATTCCTAAAACACAGCAGATGAGAACCTGTCTCAGGAACATTGCATTAGCAGTTTCCTCTGCTTGGAAGGCTCATCACTTAGATATCTGCAGGGCTCGATTCTCAGATCCTTCATGTTGGTTCAACTATCACTTCCTTAGCTGGACCTTCCCTGATCTCAGGACTTAAAACTGCAACATGGTTGGTCTAGCTTTCCTCTCTCCCTTTTCTGCCTTATCTTTCTCCATATTACTTATCACCTTCTAATTTATTTTTAAATTGTGTTTATTATATGTCTCTCACCTACAGAAAGTTAAGCTCCCCCAGGGCAGTGACAGTCCCCAAAGGAAATAATGATGTACTATATGTTTGAGGAAGATTTATTTATAAACGAACTGTTTACAAAACTGTATGTGTAAAGTAACTCGCATGGATAGTAGCAGATAAGATGTTGCTACCCCAGATAAGAAGATGGGAGGGAAGCTCTTATCCAAACAGGAAGGAAAGAGCTGTACAGAGGTCACCCTGAGAGAAACTCTGAGGGACGCCGCGTGAGGCAGTCTCTCAGGGGCACAGTCAGGAAAAGAAGCACTTGCCTTTGCTCTCTTCCCTCCTCCTGAGCTCTGGTCAGGGCCCCCACTGGCTGAACCCACTGTAAGTCAGAGGGTACAGGAGCCATTTCAGGTGGCTCACACAGGTTATTCTTCCCAGAGACGGCTGAGAGCAGCATCAAGAAGGGCTGAGAGTGTATCTAAAATTATAAACAGATGACGAGGGAGGCATTTTTTTTGCTTTGGTTCGTGGCTGTATCCTACTTGTGCTAAGTCTACAATAAACATGTGTCTAGGTCTTTGTTCAAGAGAGAGGGAATGATCAATTAATGCCAGTTGCTGATGATAGAATGAATAAAACAAGAATTGAGAACTGACCTTGAGACTTTCCAAGCAGAGGCCAACAGTAACTGGGACAAGAAGGGTTTTAGTGGAGTGGTTGGGATTAAATTCTGACTGAGTCTGTATGAGAGAGAATGGGTACAGAGAAGAGACAGAAAATATAGAAACTTCTTAGGACAAGGAAGAGCAGAATAGTGGTACTGAAGCTTGAGGCTGGGGTTCAAGAAAACATTTTTTAAGATGGGAAATATTTCAGAATGTTGAATGCTGTTGAGAACAATCCAGTGAACAGAGGGGAAAAAATATTTGGCAAAGGAGAGGAGAATTGTAGGAGCAAAGTCCCTGAATAGCTAAGAGGGTTAGACTGAGTCAAACAGTAACTTGGGATATGATCAAAGTAGCTTTACATGGTACCAGAAAAAAAAAAAAAAAAAAAAAAGGGGCTATTCAATAAGTGATGGAAGCAAACTGTCACCTTATTAAAAAAAAAAAAATATATATATATATATATATATATCCTGCTCATATCATAAACAAAAATAAATTCTAGATGGAAGAAAGGCCCAAACATAAAAAGCAAAACATCAATATTCAGAGGAAAATGTACACAAGAACATCTTTATGACTTTGGAGTAGAAGAGAATTTCTTAAAAAGCTATAAATGCAAACCTAATAAAGGAAAAGATTTTTTTTTAATGAATACACTAAAAATAAAGCCCCAAACTACAGGCTTATCACAGAATTCAAAGACAAACTATGTACTGGAAAAAGGCAGTTGCATCACAGATAACCAACACAGGAGTAATGGCAAGAGTATATAAAGAATCAGTAAGAAAAGCCAGATAGCCCAACAGAGCAAGGTGAACAAAGGATATGAGTACACATTCATAATGGAAAACTGTAATGACCATAAACATGACAGGATGATCCACCTCATCAGGAATCCAGAAATGCAGATTAAAACAATGTGATACCTTTTCATCTTCATCAGTTTGACAAAAGTGAGAAAAGTCATACATAACAACAGTGAGGATATGGAGAAAAGGAATCCTGCACATGTTATTGGAGTATCAATTGGTAAAGTTACTAAATTCCTAGAAGACTAGAATATGTACATACATTATGCCTAACAGTTCTGCTTCTTGGTATATATTCAGATAAACTTTTACATTGGTGCAAGAATCCATGTGCCAGCATTTTCAGCAAATTTGTTTGCAGTATCAAAAAAAAAAAAAGAAACAATGCTATTGCTTATCAAGAGACATGGATAAATAAACTAGCTTATTGTTACAATGGAATAAGACATAAAAGTGAAATAGCTAGATATTTATCCAACAATATAGATACATTTCAAAACTTAATGTGTGGTAAAAAGTAAGCTGCAGAATATATGGGGCATAACACTATTCATTTGCATTTTAAAGCCACAGAACAAAACTACATATTGTTCTGAACACACACACATTTAATAAAAGTATAAAATAAGTATGGGAATGAGATCCACCAACTATAAATTATCTCTGAAATGAGACAGGAAAATAAAAGACTCGGAAGGAAGGAGGGGACTTCCTTGGCGGCTCAGTGGTAAAGAATCCACCTGCCGATGCAGGAGACACAGGTTTGACCCCTGATCCAGAAAGATCTGCCACGCTGCAGAGCAGCTAAGCCTGTGTGCCACGACTACTGAGCCTGCGCTCTAGAGCCCGGGGGCTGCAACTGCTGAAGCCGGTGTGCCCCAGAGACCCTGCTCCACAAAAAGAGAAGCCACCCCAAAGAGAAGCCCACTCACTGAAACTAGAGAGGAGCCTCCGCTCGCCCCAGCTAGAGAAAAGCCCATGCTTGGCAAGGAAGACCCGGTGCAACTAAAATAAAAAACTTTTTTTTTTTTAAAAAGAAGATATTCGTTATACATGACAAAATGTAACATTGTTAAACATGGGAATCAGGTTTACGAGTCTGATGTACCAGTTGCTGATATTTTAAATATTTAATAATTTAAAATTTTAAATAAAAAATCACTCGTAGCTTAGGTATTACTGTTCTTTAAAATTATGTATTAATATAAACATTGTAAAAAATATATAAACATGCAGGAGTTATCAGAATAAAAGTCCTCAGTTTACTAGCCCCTTTCTCCAAATCTCAGTTTCCTCCCAGACTAAATACTAACATTTAGCATGTATTACTTCTATATATTTATAGATATATATGCACAAATATGTGCAAAAATAGTTCTTTTGTATTTAAGTGGATTCACAGAGAATATAAATTCTGTAACTTACTTCTTTCACATGACATATATATTTATTTACATACATATATATTTTTTACATCACACTTTTCAACCTCTGCATAATATCCCAGACTATGAGTGAGCCACATTTTCTTTCACTGTTCCCCTAGTTTTGAAAATATAGGCTATTTTCAATTAAAAAAATTATATACAATGCTAACGAAATTTCTGTACATATACCTAACTGTACATTTATTAGTATTCTTGTGAGCCACTGGGATATAGACTGAAGAATATGGTTATTTTAAATTCTGATGTCAATTTCCCTTTCAAAAAGGCTCTATAACTTAATTCCTTCCTGAAATATATGAGAGTGCCCATTTTCTCATATGCTTATCACCTTTACTTATACTGCCTATGACCAATTTAACTTTTGCAACTTTGATGAAAAAACTGTTTCCTTTTTTTTAACCTATATTTCTCTGATCATTAAATGGGCTAGTGATGGTCTTATATCTTTTGCTGAGTTATAACAGCATGTTATATCTTACCTATCTTAAATATTACATAGATGGTAAATACTTTCTCTAAATTTTATAGTAGTTTTCACGGAATATAAAAGTTCTATATTTTTATGTACACATATCTGTCAATCTGTTGGAATTGTGATAGATTACATTTTAAAGAATAGTCGTCTCCACAATTTTCAACTGTCCCATCTAGGAATACAGTATGTCTTTCATTTTTAAATTCTATATATTTTTTTAAGTTGCTTCTTATTTTATAATTTTGTTTGCTATTATAAACAGGATCTTTTTTCCATTTCACTTCTCATACGTTACTCCTTATATATAGTAAAGTTAATTTTGTATTTCTCTACTTTCATTTTAGAAAATTCTGCTTAAGAATTGGAATTTTCATTTCTTTGTTGACCTATGGCTTTGTGCTTACAGGGAAATGATTGTTATTCTACCTATTCTTATTACTTTGCATTTTTTTGGACATTGTACCAGTGTTAAAATATGCAACTGTAGGCAAAACGAGGACCAAGTTAAACACAATTAGACTCAAGTCTTTACTTCAATGTTCTGAACCAAATGTTATGCAAGGTCTCTCTCCTATTTCCCTTAACTTCAAATCTTTAGTGAAGGATTCTTCCTCACACATGCCTGCCAAATCTGATTCTCCTGCCATACACCCTTTCTAACTTCTGCCAAAAGATTGTTTTACAAAGTCCTGCTGGGCCTCTGAGCCTAGATATCTGCAATTAGAGTTTGTACCATCTTCTTTCAATAGGTTTCAACAGTCAAAGTGAAATGTTAGATGTGGGTAATTCCCTTTGGGAACACAGGAAGTCTTTTTTAAACTAACTAAAAGAGATTTAATTAAATTTGACATTGTACCATAGAGAAGTCAGGCACTAAGATACTCATTATTCTCAAAATTTACTCTCTAGAGTACTGACAATCTTTGTTTCACAACAGGCCAAAATCTCATAAATTGTTTGAACTGATCTAATAAAACTATTAGATAATGTTAAAATTCATTTGAAATAATAAATACATGCTATTTAAGGATAGGATGCCAAATCTTTAAAAATTTTATGACAGTGAAACCTATTGTTGATATCCTGGTATATTACAAATGAAATTTATGGCATAGTCTTAAGGCTCAAAGGCATAATGCATACACACACACACACACACATAAATACACACACAATATATAAATACACACACATACGTAATACATATACATATATATGATGAATATATTATACACATATAGTATATGTCTTAAAATATCTAAGCTACTAGCTTTAATAAACATTTGAATGATTATTTTAGTTTACATGTTAATTATTAATCTATTGTTCCTAATGATAACTACATTGCAAAAATAAAGAACTACATTTTGATGAGATTATTTAAATTAACATGAGTGAAGAACAGAACAAGGGAATTCAGATTAAAGAAAAAAGCTAGATAGAAACTTCTAGAAAATGTTAAATAATACTGAAACAATTAAGACATATATTAAACTATTTCAACTTTCCTCAATATATAAAATACAGACATTTAGAGAAATAATAATGGTAATAATAATAGTAAGTCAGAGAATTTACCAGTGATTGTATTATGAAGACGTTCAGCATCTTCTTAAAAGGGCAAATCTAAAATGTGAAGCATTTTACTTTTACTTTTATGTAGGTTTAATTTCCACACACACAATAAGAAATATGTATGAGAGATAAAAAATTACATAACAAATCTTCTGACCTATATAATTCATTTCAAATACTAACTAATCTTCAAATTATTAGGTAATATTAAGGGTAGTCTCTGGTTTACTGTTAAGTGTACAATGTCACAATAATTTCAACAATTTACCTACTAAAATTAAATAATTTTTAAATATGACATTTATATTCAGTATGGCTATACCAGTATGTTTTTGCCAACAAACAAAGCATTTTGCATTGAGACTCTTGTAAAAATTAAAAACCCTGTGTCATCAAATGGGAGAACTGATCAGTGAATGAAGAGAACACTGTTCAATGAGCAAATAGAATGGTAAAGATGTACAGATAAAAGAGAAACAAGAATATTAAATACAATTCTGTAGTTCCTACCATTAGATGGTAGAATTCAAAGTTGTTTTGTGATACTGTCAGTCTTATCAGGAATGAAACATGATGAAGAAAAAAAAGCCATTTGGATCTTATTGATTACAATGAAGAGGATGCAGCCATATATTATATTTTCACAATAAGGTCTAGCTGTAGTCTAAGTGCAGCTAATTCTACTAAGCCTCTATTATATAGTTTGATCAAGGGCCACTATTTCCTTAAGAAATCAGGATTTCTTTATTTCATTTATCAAACATGATTTTGACATTTTATTCATCTATCTTCAGAAGGCTGATTCAAAGTTTTCTTTTAGGAACACAGAGATATACTCTGTCTCTAAAATGAAACTGTATTATTGTTTGTTAGCTACAGAAATAATTTCAGTCTTTTAGGAAACAAAGGCCACCTTCTATGGAGTGTTGGCACAACTGTGACTTTTAGACTCTTTAATCTTTTGGGAGACTAAACACTAATTTAATCTAGTAATTTTAATCTAATAGTTTCAGTTCACATGGGAAAAAAGCCACCAACCTGTCAAAATACTTCATTCTCAAATAGCTATGATAAAACCAAAATACTCATCAAGGTCAAAGAGAAGTGAATATAACTCCCTAGCCATTTATTTCACTTTATGCAGTTTGATTTTCAATGAGAATGGAATGTCATCTTACCTAATGTTCTTTAGAAATACTTAACTATGTTCCACAGTTTTTACCAATGTCCTTTCAACATGAAAGCTAATTATGAAACTATAATTCACTAATTTTTAATATGCCATTTTAGAGAAAAGTATCTGCATTTCCAGGAGTTTGGTTAGAGTTGTATATTTTAAAATTAAAAAATGACAAAGACTTATAATTTTATTTTTTTAGTAAAAGTCATTGCTTCTGAGTTGGTGCATCACAATATGGTACATTTTCTATAAGAAGGTCTTTCCTAGGGACCAATTCTGCAAGAAAAACAAAGAGAGTATTTATTATCATTAAAATTAAATTCAAATAAACTCTTCTCCCCCTAAAATTTATAACAGTAAAATATCTAGTTTTAAGATAAATCTTCCCGGTGATATTTTATTTCAGTTACCTTCTAAGGTGGTGTTCTTTATTTTAAATGGATATAGTTTAATAGGATTCTCATTTCAGGTTATACAAAAACATACACGACCAACTTAACACTTTATCATTATTAAATATAATTAAATAACAACAAAACACCTTGTCAGTAGCAGATTACAGATTAATAATAATTAAAACTATCAACTGGAAAATTATAGTACCAACTATATAAAAAGCAAGATGACTTCTAATTTAAAGATTTCAGGGAATTCCCTGTCAGTCCAGTGGTTGGGACTCTGCACTTTCAGTTGCAGGGTGCCACTTCCCTGCCTGGTCGAACTAAGATCCCACATGCAATTGCAAATTTTACAGAACTGTGGCTCTCAACTGGAGGTGTTCTGGGTGGTCACAGTAACTGAAGAGCGCAACTGGAATTTAGCAGGGAGGAGCAAGATATGTGTGGGACAGGCCATGGAGTGAAGAACTGTCTGTTCAAAATGACAGTAGTGCCCGACTGGGAAACACTGTTCAACAACAACGATGATGATGACAACAAATGTTGAGCCCTAGGTAAGACATCCTGCTGAAGTCAACTGAGGTAAAGCTCATAAGATACAAAACTTTTAGAAGAGCTGAATTAAGTGGAATCAAGTGAACTGTTGTAATCAAAGATGCTCACACCAAATTCTATGAAGTAACTTGCTTATAGTCTTCAAAAACAGCAAGGTCATGAAAGACAAAGGAAGACCAAGGAACCGCTCCAGATTAAAGGAAGACTAAAAAACATGATGATTAAATGCCATTTGTGTGATCCTCAACTGGTTCTTAGACCACAGAACTATCCAATCAATTTTTTTTTTGTTTCCTGCTCTAAAGGATACTGTTAGGACAAACAGAAAAATCTGAATAAACGAACTGAATCAACATTAATATACTGACTTTGATAACTATATCGTTGTTATGTAAAAGAACGTCTTTGCAATTTTAGGAAATACACAAAGAAGTATTTTAAAGAAATATACTCTGAAGTATTTCTCCAGCTCTAAACTCAAGCAGGCTATTATGATCTGAAAAATGCTCATTTGTGGGGGGGGAGGGAGAACACATTATGTCTGCAATTTACCTTCAGAAACTTCAGGAAAAAAATGAGGGAGAGATGATAAAGCAAATGTGATAAACTGTTAGAAATTGTAGAATCTAGATAAAGGAAATTAACATATTCTTCAACTTTTCTTGTATCTTTTCTATAAATTTGAATCTTTAAAAAACTCTTATAATGAATTCAACTCGAAAGGAAAACTGAAATTCTTACAAAAAAGAGAAGTGATCTGACTCAAGAAAATGCTCTTATGAGCCACATGGTAAATCTGGCTTACTGAAATGAGAACCCGTTAAACAAGTATTATTTAACCATTTTTTATATCTCACTTGCTGCTTCCAAATCTTTGGAGGGTTCATCAGAGTATATTATAGTTTAGGTTTTAACTTATTAACAATGACAGTAAATTGTTTCACTTATCAAACATATAGGTGCTTATTTTTTCCTAGGCATTACATCAAGAAAGGAAGACACAGAGATGAAGACATAGTAGTCACCTCAGCACAGCACAGTGACTGCAGTTAATAACACTGTATTGCATATTTGAAAGTTGCTTAAGAGAGTCTTAAAAGTCCCCACCATGAGAAAAAAATTTTGTTAGTATGTATGGGGACAGATTAACTCAATTTATTGTGGTGATCATTTCAAAATATATATAAATATAGAACCATTATGTTGTATGCCTGAAACTAATATAATGTTACATGTTAACTATACTTCAATTTAAAAAAAAAGCCTCCTCAGCTTCAAATAGTTCACAAGCTAGTGGAAAAGACAGATTAACCAAAGGTCCAACAAAAAATGGTTTAAGTAAGAGATTTAATTTTCTCACATATCAGGAAATACAGATTAAGGCAACCCGAGGCTAAGGCAGGTCCTTACTACCACCAAGGACCCAGGATTTTTTCCTTCCTGTCCTGCTACTCTTCATGTGTGGTGTCTGTCTTCAATGCTGCTGTCACGTCACCTCTCCATTCCAGGCAGAAAGAGGTGAAAAGGGCAAAAAGCAGAGTGCTAGCTTGGCCTATGCCTTTTTAACTGTAAAACAGTAGCTTTATTGGAAGCAACATTCAGCGGACAGCTGCCTGCACTGGCCAGAAAGGTGTCACATGGTCTGAAAAATCACCCCCCACCCCCTTGCCTGTCACACTGTACTCTGAACACAGTTTTTCAGTTAGTAAGAGGGAACAGATACTGGAGAGGCAACAAGCCTACCACCCTTTTGGCTGCACAACATGAATATACACCCTTCTTCCCATACACAGAAAGCTATATCCATTTGCTACCTGACCCCTAGGGTCTCATCCAGGTTCAAAACCAGGATCTCCAGAGGATGTGCTAGCCTTTCCATTAGGTCCAGCTGTGGTTCACATGGCAGCTACCTACTGGACCATAGTAAAGAACAAACAGGATACAGCCATAAAAATCTGGAATGGAAAATTCATGGCAGTTACTGCTCCACAGCAAATCCTAAATCCTTTTGGACAGGAAGAGCAAGAGCTCATTGCTCATGGCAAAGCAATAAACTCCAGTCAGCCAAACTGGTAATAGCTCATCCTGTTTCTGGGAGACCCAAAGACCCTCTATTATCCACTGTCCTTCAAGGCTCCTGGTCTGTCCTCTAGGGGATCCAGACGTGGGGATATGAGGGAAAATGCTCCTCTTTGACGCTTGGAAGTTTTCAGTTTATGTCCTGTTGATATGAATTAAGGGATCAGGATGGCCTCTAAGAGCTGAAGAGACCTAAGCTAGGCTTGGGCCCAGCTTGGGGTTTCTGGCAATATAATTTATTCAAAAATTTTATAAGCTACACATCTTTTTTCTCCCAGTCATTTCCATGACTGTAGTAGCCACAGGCAAACGTCCTGACAATTACTAAGCATGAATATTTTCATCCTTTGGCAATGGTCTCTATGTTGTCCCACCTCCCTAACCCTTAGTTTAATTGACATGTCTTAACACAATGAAAATCTATAGGCTCAGGTGAATAAATGCACCCTATTTTTGATCTTTGTCTGGCAAATGAGAAAGATTTGGGATGCTGACTTATTTCATATTAGAGCTAAGAGGTCCCTTGCTTGTGCTGGCTTTAGTTTTAGTGGATAGTAGCAGCTGGCATTTTTTTAGGCCTGCAAGGCTCTAAATTGTAGGACCCTCAATCAATTAAGAGTTCAGGATGTAGCAAGAAATGTCCCTTAGCAAAGCTGTACTTCTTTCCATCTTTCCTTCACAGACTGACTAGCTTAATCTGCATTAATCCTCTTTTTCAATATTTTGCTGAAAGTAGAAGGAAACAACGAGCACATACTGACATTCTGATTACACCTCTTACTGCTGTAGCTGTGCTCCCAAGAAACAGGAAGTGGTGTGTTCACCACTACGTAACAAGGGCCACCAGCCTGAGGCCTGTGACGGTCAGGTCCATGTGAACAACACTCTCCCCAACCCCTGCTTTCATTTCATATTTTATGTTGTGTAATCTCAGGTATCTCACTTCTTGGCAACAACTTCTATTGTTCTTAGTTAAAAGTAACAAAAGCTGACTGGCCAATTAGGCAGAAAAGACATTTATTAACAGTTTATTGGTCTAACTCAAGGAATTACTCTGAGGGCTTAGCAATCAGGCAGGCTTGAGGCTAAGCTTCCAGGAACACTGTCCAAAGCAATACCATGAACTGCCCTGATGATGAAAACTGCCACTGCCTACGGGGCACTAGAAAAAGCTACACCATTTCTATGCTCATGGAGCACAACGCACTATATTTAGGATGTTGGCGGAAACTCAACTTTACTACATCTGCTCCTGCTACCCCAATGACACTTCTGGAACAGTAACCCGACTCTGCAACCACTGACGCTAACTCTTGCCAGAAAACTGGGTTCTGTGCCAAGCCTCTTTTCTCAAGCTCATTTAGGAATATGAGTAATGTAGTGTGCTACATATCCATGCCTGAGCTGCAAAGGAAACTAAGGAAATGAATATTCTAGATTCTGTTTTGGGAATTTAGAATTCATAGAGATGGAAATCCCTGAAATACAACAAGGTTATTTAAAAACTGGTAAATCTAAAATACAATATATTAAAAGAATCATACACCTTGATCAAAAGGGATTTACTACAGAGATGCATAGATTTTTCAATACCCACAAATATATCAATGTGAAATACCACATTAATAAAATGAAGAATAAGAATCATATGATCATGTCCACAGATACCAAAAAAGCATTTGACAAAATCCAACATTCATTTATGACAAAAATCTCTCAACAAAGTGAGTAAAGAGGGAATAAACCTCAACATAATAAAGGCCATATATGACAAGCTAACATCATACTCAATGGTGAAAACCCAAAAGCTTTCCCTCCAAAATCCGAACGAGACAAGGATGCCTACTCACCACTTTTATTCAATACAATTTTGCAAGTCCTAGCCAGAGTAAACAGGCAAGAAAAAGAAACAGAGGCAACCAAATTGGAAACAAGTAAAACTGTCACTAGTTGAAGATGACATGACATAATACATAGAAAATCTTAAATATTCCACCAAAAAACTGTTAGAAGTAATAAATTTGGTAAAGTTATGAGATAACAAAAACAATACCAAAAAAACCTGTTGCATTTCTATATACTAATAATGAACAGAATAAATATCAGAAAGGGAAATTAAGAAAAACATTCTATTTACATACATATGGATAAAACATCTAGGGATAAATTTAACCAAGGAGGTGAAAGACTATCAACCTGAAAACTATAAGAAACTGATGAAACTGAAAACACAACCAAATGGAAAGATACTGTGTTTTCATGGATTGGAAGGATTAATATTGTTATTGAAATGGCCACACTACCCAAACCAATCTACGTATCGTATGCCATTCTTATCAAAATTTCAGTGGCATTTTCCATAGAAACAGAACAAACAATCCTAAAATGTGAGACGCAAAGACTCTAAATAGCCAAAACAAATCTTTAGAAAGAAGAACAAGATTGGTGACATCACACTTCTTGTTTCAGACTTTACTACAAATTAATCACAATCAAAACAGTATGGTATTGGCATAAAAACAGCCATATAGATCAATGGAGCAGAACAGAGGGTCTAGCAATAAATCCACACATACATGGTCAATTAATTTACACCAGAGGAGAAAGGAATATGCAATGGGGAAAGAAGAGTCTCTTCAATGAATAGGGCTGGGGAAACTGGACAGTCACATGCAGAAGCATGAAACCAGTCACTTCCCCTTGTTCATCTTTATACCACTTCAGAATGCGTTCTTCACTCAACTTTAGCTTTATAAAAAAGCACCACTGTTTTCTGGAAGGCGTTCATGAAATGAATGTTGTCATAGCTAGAGTAACTTTTTAAAACAGATTAAAGAATCAAATTTGTTCTATCTTGAACCCACAGGCATAAAGTAGAAAAAAGAGATCCATATATAACTTAACAGAAGGAAGGAGGTCATTATTAAGGCAATATAGCATTATATTCTATAACCATGTAAGAGTCAAAATTTTCAATCCTGTGGGAAAATTAAATATACAGAAAGCCAAAAGAAAAAAAACCGAAATTTAAACTAATATTATCATACTTAAAACTAGGCTTCTGAAATATAGTTATCAAATTTAGTTATCTGAAATTATCTAAAATTTTATTCATATAATAAAGATAACATTTTGCTATAATTGCTATAGTACACAGAAACTCTAAAGATTATTATTAAGATTAAAGCTAATGAGTATAAATTTTCAATTTAGGATTAACCATGTTTATTGCCCTTAGAAATATTACTTAGATCAAATAATTTCTTATGATGCTCATAAACTAAAAATAACTTTGAAAGCTGTATAGGAATTATAGTACTAGACATTCAGATTTACTGATGCTGTTTAGTTGTTAAGTTGTATCCAAATCTTTTGTGACCCCATGGACTGTAGTCCTCCAGGTTCCTCTGTCCATGGGATTTCTCAGGCAATAATACTGGAGTAGGCTGCCATTTCCTTCTCCAAAGAATCTTCCCAACCCAGGGATCCAACCCAGGTGGATTCTTTACCACTGAACTACCAGGGAAGCCCATTCAGATTTATAAAGCTGTAGTAATCAAGACATTATGGTAGCGATACAAGGACAGAAAAGCAAACTAACTGAAGAAATTATGAAGTCAAGGAACAGATGCACAAATATATATTATTTGATTTTATGCTAAAGATGACCTTATACTGCAGGGGGGAAAGAGTGGTCTTTTCAATAAATAATGCTGGTTCAACTGAATATTCAGATATTAAAAAAATACATCTTGATTCCTATCTTATTCCATATAAAAAAAAATCAACTCTAGTTGATACAACCAATGAAAAATATCAAACAATAAAGCTTTTGGAAGAGAGCACAGGAAAATCACTTCAAGACCTTGCTTGAGATGGGCAAAATTTTGTTAAACAAGACTCAGAAAAGTATTAACCATAAAAGAAGAAAGAGATTAAACTGGACTACATTAAAATTAAGAACTTCGCATCAAAAGATAAAAACAGCAAAACAAGGGACTCCCCTGGTGGTCAGTGCCGCCAAAGCAGGGTGTGCAGGTTCTATCCCTGGTCGGGGAGTTAAGATCCCACATGCCATGTGGTGTGGCCAAAAGATAAAAAACAGATAACAAAAATAAAAAATAAATAGCAAAATGAAAAAGCTAAAAGTAGATTCTTGTAATATATATATATATATATATCCAACAAAGGATTTATATTCATAACATATAAAGAATTCCTTCAAATCAATAATAAAGAGGCAGATAACCTCTTAGAAAAATGAACAAAAGACCTGAACAGCCACTTCATAAAAGAGAATATCCAAATGACAATTGAACACCGAAAAAGTGCCAGTACTTCGTTAGTTACCAGAGAAATGCTAATTAAAGTCACAATGTGGTACCATTATACAACCACCAGAAATGCTAAAATTAAGAGATGCCTAGTATCAAGAGCTGGTGAGGATATAAAGCAACGTGAGTTCTCAGACACTGCTCCTGGAAATGTAAATTAGCCTAATTACTTTGGAAAGCTGGTCAGCAGTACCTATTAAAGCTGAATAAACATATACCATATGACACGGACATTTCACTCATATAATATTCAAAGAAATGCTGCTATATCCAATAATAAAGATGAATGGCACAAAGAGAGAGAAAGAAGCTAGAGAATAGAGAAATCCTATATGATTACAGTTTATTATATCGGGTTAAAAACTGATACTGTTGAAAGTCAAGACTGTGGTTATACTTGCGGGGAAGGGCTGACTGGAGGGGCATGAGGGGTCTTTGGGGATAGCAGTAACATTAATATAACTTGATGTGGATATTGGTTATATTTTAGTTTGTGAAAATTCACTGAGCTGTACTATTATAAACTGTGTACTTTTCTGTTTTTATGTTGTTTGTATCTTTGTTATTGTCTCCTCAAATACTTTAAGGAATGAAAACCAAGTATATAAAATGAGATTCTACCAAAGCCCCACCAGGAGTCTGGAGGTATAACAGAGGATCTTCAACTATAGTCCCATTTTGTGTAATCCCAAGTCTTCTAAATGAAAATAACTTGAATCACAGAAGAAAAGATAAACAGATTTAGTCTAGGTAGGTGACAAATTCTACTATGAAAATTAAGAATGCCAAATAAATTATTACAAAAACAGTCCTACAGGCAAACCTCTCATATATTGCAGGTTTGGTACCAGACCACTACAATAAAGTATCTCAATAAAGCAAATCACACGAATTTTTTGGTTTCCTGAACCATGTAGGAGCTATGCTTACACTATAGTAATAGTCTACTGAATGTCTAATAGCATTATGTCTAAATATCTTAATTTAAAAATACTTTATTATAATATACTAACCATATTCTGAGACTTCAGCAAGTTGTATTAGTAACATCAAAGAGCACTGATCACGGATCACTATAACAAATATAGTTAATAAGGAAAAAGTTTGAAATACTCCAAGAATTGCCAAAATGCTACACCGAGACACAAGTGAACAAATGCTATAGGAAAAATGGCACCAGTAGACTTGCTTGACTTGCCTGTTTGACAGTTTGTAATAAATGCATTCTCTGGGAAGTACAATAAATTGAAGTATGCCTGTACTGTCTTTGTAACTGAAGTTTTGCAATATAACCAGTGGTTAAGATTAAAAAGAAAAAACAACAAAAGAAAAAGAAAAATGTCCAGTAAAGCAAAGTTTCATAATTCAGCACTTTTAAATACAGCCTTACAAATGTGTACAATATATACCACACTGGCAAAATCAAACTGTTTTACTAATTAGCATTAAAAGCACTGTAATTGCTCAATAGTTTAAAATATATTGCAAGCAACATTCTTTTTTAATATTACTTACTCAGCGTATTGTGGTCTGTGTGAATACCTTGTATAACAGATGTTCTGAGTATCAATTCAACATCAGAACCTATTTTTATCAGCTGTTAAGAAAACAAACAAAAAGAATAAATCTTCTGTGTGTTTTTTCAATGGTTCACACTAATGTACCGTTTTTGAAAACTACACGTTTACTGCTACAATTTCTTTTTAGGTGATACTTGCTTTTAACTTTTTTTGTGTGTGGCTGTGCTTTGCAGCTTGTGAGATCTTAGTTCCCCACCAGGGATCAAACCCACGTCCCCAAAAGTGGAAGTGTGGAGCCTAACCACCGGACTGACAGGGAATTCCCTTGCCTCTAACTTTCTGTAACCATTCCAAGCTTATAGAAAGCTTAGACATGCATATACTTTTACCTTTTATCTATCTATTCCATATTTTGATCCAGACCGGTTTGGAATATTTTTTGTTGTAATATATATTTTACATTTAAAATGTGCAGTTTTCTTGTTATTCTTTTGAGTGCGTCTGAATCTTTCTTACACTACAGAGTTGGATGTTCTGAACACTAGTAAAAGCACTGCATTAGGAGTCAGAATACTTGGACTCCAACTCTGGCTCTGTCATTGTGTATGTGGCCTTGGGTTAATATCCACTGTCTTTTAAGTTTCAGACCTCATCATCACAAAATGAAGAACAGTGTTTCTCAGAGCCATGGTTACTTGGGAGGATCTTGAGACCCTTTCAAGGGACCCATAAAGTCAAAATTATTTTCATAATATTAGAGCCATCTGTATTGTTTGAGCTGTGAGCAGTAGAGCTTTATCTTTGGAAAACCATTTCTACTTGAATGAACCACTGACAGACAAACTCTCATTATTCAGATTTGGGTAACTGGCAGATGTTTTCTTGAAGATGAGTGATATGAGTACCTCACTTCAAGAAAACAACTGACAGCCATTTGCTGACAATGACAAAATTTAAGCTTTTAAGCAAAATTCACAATTCTGGAGAACTTTTATCTGTCATTTTAAGTCTGACAGATTCCCAATACTTCAAGATTTTTCTGATGAGATGGATATTAACAGATGCAATTTAAAAATATTACATACTGAACTATGTCAATATTTGGAAGGTCTGCATTACTTGGTAAACTTATGTTTTTCAAATCATTAGTGCATGACGTTACAAAACCATGCATGGGTAAAAGACCCACTCAATGGGAAAAACATTAAAATCTATTGGTCTACTAAATGAAGACATGAGGGCATATGAAAGAATATCCTAGAAAGAAGCAACAGCATTAATGGCCTCAGACAAGAAAGTTTTTGGCAAATTAAAGCGCCCTCAAAGAAGGTACTAAGCTGGACAGGTAAGAAGTGTGTGGTGAGTTGAGGTGGGAAGTTAACAGGAGTCAGATGATGCAGTATTAAAGGTCATGGCAGGCAGAGACTTTAGATTTTACTTTGAATGGGATGAGGAGCCATGGAAGTTGTGAACAGAGTAGCTATGGGATATGCCTTTTTAAAAGGCTCACTGTCCTTTAAGTATCAAGACTAGGCTGTAGGGAGTTAGAGCAGAAGCAACAACAGCTGCTAGGAGGCTATTGTAAAAATCCAGTGAGAAATAATGGTGGCTTGAACTAGGAAATAATAATGGGAAGATGAGAAATGGTCAAGTTCTGGATATATTTTGAAGGTTAAATCAACAGGATTTGCTGTCAGATTGGATGCAAATGTGAGAGAGGGAAAGTAGTCACAAAAGAGAACACCAAGGTTTTTGGTCTGAACATAAAAAGGAGGGAGCTGCCATTAATTGACACAGAGAATGCTGGGCAAAGCCCCACCTCCTGACAGACCTGAGAAGGGGCTTAGTAGGGTAGAGAAAGAAAAACAGTGAGCCTTCTCACTCACTGGCGGTGCATAAACTGAGCTGAGGTTTAGGTTTAAGGCTGGAAACAAAGCTAGATCAGAAATAAGGGATTAGAGGAGAAGAGTGGGGATAAACAGGATGTGGTTCCATATGAGACCTCGAACTCCCCGCCCCCGCCCCTCAAGGAGATAAACACATACGCCCATCCATTGGTCTAACAGATAACAGAGCTCCACACTGCAACTAACCTTTAGAAATTTACCACTTGTTTAGGTATGGTATCAAAGAATATTCACAATTACTTGAAAAGGGTAATATATACACTACCATCTTCCAACTATGTATCTATATAAGGCTGAATTTTCTTCATATAACTCAGTCTAAAAAACATATGGCATCAGGTTGAATAAGGAAGCAGATATAAGAATTTAGCTAAGTCCTAATGAGCCAGACATTACAGAGATTTGCAAAAACATAAACTAATGCCATTCTTCTCACTATACTTTTCTGAAAATAGTTATTTTTCATGAAGACTATATATGTTAGCATGTAATAAACATATCAATTTGAATTATTTAATTAATATATATTTTAAAAATTCCTCAGTTTTAAATTCTATTATGATAAATATTGATAGGTATAACATACATACAACACCTTTTGGAGTCTTCCGTTTTTTAGAAGGTAAAGTGGTCTTGAGACCAAAAAGTCTGAGAACTGCTGGTCAAGAGGTCACCTAGGATTCCTTTCAGTGCCAAGACTTCATCACAATATATGATAATGTAATTAATTACCTACAAATTACTAAATATTTAATATATTTAATACCTACAAGTTAGTAAATAATATATGAAAGTACAAAATATATACATATATGTACACATATGTGTGTGTGTGTATATATATATATACACATATAACAAGTATCTAATTTCAAGAGGGCTTAATGTTAGTGCTCTATATGTGAAATTAATCTGGAGATCATAATCCACTTTTCCAGTTTAGTTGGTATAAACAGACTG
Organism: Cervus canadensis; assembly: GCF_019320065.1. NCBI lineage: Eukaryota > Metazoa > Chordata > Mammalia > Artiodactyla > Cervidae > Cervus > Cervus canadensis. The sequence continues at coordinate 83,993,268 of NC_057389.1, read as the reverse complement.
CAACCAAATATTTTTAAAATCATGACTTCAAAATTTAGAAACACAGGCATATCTTAAGAGATATTGTGGGTTCAGTTCTAGACCACCACAATAAAACAAATATCACAATAAAGTGAGTCACATGAATTTTCAGTTTCTAACTGTCTATAAAAGTTATATTTACAATATGCACTAGTCTATTAAGTGTGCAACAGCATTATGTGTAAAAGAAAATAATGGGGACTTCCCTGGTGGTTCAGGGGTTAAGGATCCACCTTCCAGTGCAGGGATGTGGGTTCAATCCCTAGGGAACCAGGATCACACATGCCCTGGGGCAGCTAAGCCTGTGCTCTGCAACGAAAGATCCCACAAGTAAAACCTGATGCAGCTAAATAAATAAAACAATATTCATACCTTACTTAAAAAACACTTTATTATTAAAAAATGCTAACCAGCATCTGACAATGCAGGGTTGCCCCAAACCTTCAATTTGTATAACACACAGACTCTGTGAAGTGCAAATAAAGCAAAGCACAATAAAATGAGGTATACATGTACCATATTGTTAATAATCAGTTTTCCAAATAGCAAAATAGTACAAACCTTGGCATACACCTTTAAACTTCTTTTCAAGATGTGACTTCATTATAACGTCGTTTTAACTGCTCATGGATAAAAATTACATAGTCCCCATTTGTTCTATCATAAGATTAGGTTAAATCTCTCCTGTTTTATGTTAAAGGGAAAGAAATCCTTAGGCTATCTCATTTTGTCTCATCAGTGTATTATAGATATTTACTACTTCAAAAATAGCATTTTCTCTACTAAGTATAAAAGTATTTGCATAAAATTTTTTGTTTCAATATGTGGAAATTCTATTAAACATGGAAGAATTTCTCTACATTGTACCTTCCTCGTTACTAAACCAATTCTTGGAATCTTAATTAACATAGCAAATAATTTTTCATTTTCTTCCTAAGGGTCCTTTTCCCTACACTTATACAAAGTTAGGTCCAGGAACTCTTAGGAAGCAGTGTTCCTTCCTAAGACAGAGACAATGTATGTATGCATATGACTTTATACAGGAAAAGAATCAGTGTGCACTTTTTCAATGAACAAGCACTGGGAATACTAGGGAGCTCACAGAGTAGTATTAGTAGACTATCTTCCACTAGGGAAGTGACTAAAATGTAAATACAGAAGGTAGCACAAGAACAATTCATAAACTCTGGCTATTCAACTTCCATGACCAAGATCTGAATTAAAAAAAATTCTGTCCAGCTGAGCTAAGTGAGTAGAAGTTTTCTCTGTGTAACTTAAGAGTTATCACACTCACTCTCCTTAGTTTGTCATTTGCCTTACACAAAGAGAGCATCTCTGTGAGTTTCTAGTTTGGTTCAGCTGTTCTTGCTCTGATCATGATTATACCCATGTTATTTTCACTAGGCAACTTGCTATCTTATAGATGTAGGCACATGACCCTTGAGGAGGTGAGACATACCAAACAAGTGAAGGTCATTTATAGTTGTGATGGCTTTAATTATCAACTAATGGTTTTTATTTCATAAAGTCTCTCCATTTTTATCATTTCCTCTAGTTGCTAAAATTTGAGTTTTATCATAAATGAAACATTTAATACTATACCTCTTCTATTTTCTTAGCAGAAGTTTCAGTTTTATTACATTTGAATTCTTCATTTATCTTTATTCGGGCTGCTAGAAAAAGGAAAAAATATGCACATAGTTATCTGCTTTTCTAATTTATAACTCCTGTCCCAATAATGTACATATTGTTTATTCTATTACAGTACTATATGCTATATATATATATCTATTATTTCTCAAGCAGAAAAAAACAATTTTGCCCTGTGTAAAACAAAGTAAACAATAAGAAATTTATTTTAAAAGTCTTTTGGAGAGCTTTTTACAGGCTGGCAAATTTGTAATTATACCTAATATATATTTTCAGCATTTTAATATTTTTGTTTCCTGCTTTTTATTTCTAATTTCATTTGACCCTCTATCTGTGAGATCCTAATAAATTCAAATTAATACTTTGCTTTTGTAAATATAAGGATCTGAATTAAAATGCTTTTGGTTTTAAGATGGCAAAACTCAATACATACAAGCATGTTTAACTATCCCTCCTCCAAAACACATAAAATGAAGATACGGCAGCAAAGATGATATGTAAATAATTTTGAGTGCCTTGGCTGACAGAGTGATGGACAAATGAAGCTTTTGTTCATATAATCCAATGCTTTGGCATCAGGATAGCAGAATAATTTAATACAACTGATAAACTGCCTTATGGTGCTGCTGTGAGCATTTAATAGTAAATATGCATTGTTACTTATTCTTATGATTATTTCACTTGAAAACATTTAAAGGCACAAAAACATGCTGTGGTGATGGAGATGAGCCATAGAACCTTCCTTCTGTGCTCAATACACGTCATCATGTAATGTGGCTAAGAGTTCAGGCTTTGGAGCCAGAATGCTGAGGCTAAATCCCAGCTCCACCTATCCTTTCACATTATTGTCAGTTTTCTCATCAGCAAAACCAGAAATTATAATAGTAACTACCTAACAGGTCTGTGATGAGAATTAAATAAGGAATTTGTGTAACATACATATAATATGAAGCATATACTTTAATATTCAAGCATATACTTTAATATTCCCTCATAGGGACAGTGGGGACACTTTACCTAGATGCCTTCTTTTTTTCCCCTTTTTTTTTAAATGGAGATTGAATTTTTAAAAACAAATTTTATTGGAGTACAGCTGATTTACAATGTAGTGTAATTTCTGCTGTATAGCAAAGTGAATCAGTTATACCTATACATATATCTACCCTATTTTAGATTCTTTTCCCATACAGGTCATTACAGAGTGTTGAGTAAAGTTCTTTGTGTTATATTACTTATCCCATACCTTACTATGTATCTATTTTATATACAGTAGTATGCATATGTCAGTAACAATCTCCTAACTTATATATATACTCTCCCTCCTAAGCTTTCCTCTTAAAGAGCTTTAGAACCTGAGTATGACCAACACAGGACTTAAACTTTAGAGCTCTGAGTTCCAGAAAAGACAGAAACCACTTTAAACAGTGAAAGACTGAATCTGGAGTCATTTGTGATAGTCTCCCTTTCATAGTTTCACAGTTGCTGCCACTTCTAGAACGACACTGGCATTAACAAAATGGTAGCATCTGGTCCTAGAGAAAGTGAAAATTTGATTACATAACAGAGAAATGAGTTGCATGGCTTGAACGTAAGGCAAGCAATGGAGCACAATGAAATTCGGATCCTTTTTTTCCTTATTCTTTATGAAAACTTGATCTTTTACAATTTTTCTAAGTAAATACTTCTCAAAGAAGTGTAATAGAAACTCATTAAAACAAACAAATAAACATACATTAAGAGAGAGATAGTGAAGGTCATTGCCCAAGGCAGGTCTTTTTTTTTTTTTAATTTTTATTTATTTATTTATTTATTTATTTATTTATTTTTCCCAAGGCAGGTCTTAACCATACAGGGTCCCTTGGACTACTAGTAGTCAACTGAAAAATGGACTTGCTTCAAAGTGGCAAAGTATAAACTTACCTTCTAATGCTCTAGCATCATTTTTAAAAACCTGTTGTCTGGTCCTGTGCAATGTTTTAAAAAGCTGTAAAACCTGGAAAGAAAATCAGAATTCAGACCTCAAAAGAAAAAATTTTCACATTTTACATAATTACAGGGATTAAACAGCATTTATTTCTTAGACTATTTTTCAAAGTAGCTGGTGAAAGCAAGAATTGGTCAAAATAACTCCCTTGATTATTTACCTTTACATTAAAAAAAATTAACCTTATGTATTTACAAAAATAATACAAAATTCTTAGAAATAAAATAATATGAGAATGGTTAAAAAGTTAATGATCCCCCTGCCAAAATTAGTTTGCTAAGGTAACCAGCTTTGCTAGTCTGGTATGTATTTGTTCTCATTTTTCTTAACATAGACCTTCATCAGATCTTAAAGTCACATACACATGCATACAAACTCATGAATATACTACATCTTAAAAGAGCCCAGAAGGAAGATGCTTTAGATAATTTAGGAAAGTTTAATTGTGACTTCTCAAAAAAGAAGTAGAATGCTGAGACTTCTGAATATTTAAGACTGTGCTTAACAACAACAAAAAAAGCATATTCAATATTGTCCCCCCCAACACTGTTCTTTCTTCTATCCTCTCAATTTTAGTTATGGAAAAGAGTGAATTTCTGAAGCCAGAAATCTCTAGGTCATTCTTTAAATCTACCTTACTCCTCACGGAGAAACTGTAGGGATTTCTCTCTAATCTTTTGTATATTCTCCATCACCCAAAACAATTTAAATTCAGATCTCTGCCTATCTCGTGCTTAGACTACTGACAAAGATTTGCCTCTCTGCCACCATTCCCTCCTCTCCCCCAGTCCATTCACCAGATAACAACACTGAAATTTCACTGAGGGTATCCTATGTGCTAGGCACTATTCAAGTGTTTTACATATAGGAGAAAACCTATAGCCTCATAGGCAGACACCAAAGCAGAAACAGGAAGCAGGAAACATAAAAAAATAAAACAAAGATTAACCAAAGAACTTTCTCAGAAATGTAAGTTATTGCAAACATGGAATAACAACAGAAAGAAGTTACAATAAAAGGAATGTTCAGAAAATGCCCCAGAGCTCTTGGATAGCAAATGAGTGACGACAGCAAGGATTAAGTTCAGAAAAACTGCCCAGCAAGCAGAACAGGAAGTTGAGGAAAGGATAATAAAATTAAGATTCCACCAAGTGCTCAACCCTAACCTGTGCTGCGGCGCATCATGATGTGAGTTCAGCACACTGCTAACAAAAAACCTTACAGCTCACGTATAAAAAACAGAAAATTAGAAAGCCACCTGATTTCTAAACAGCATCACTGTGAGAAGACAACGATATAAAATCTTCAAGTTACATATCTAAACTATCACCTAACTGCAATGACAAATCGGTATTTTCAGAAATGCAAAGTCTCTTATTTGCTATATGCCGTTTCTTGAAAAGCTACAGAAGACTGTGCTGCACCCAAACAAGGGGCGATCTCTCTCTCACATACGCACGCGCGTGTACACACACACACACACACACACACACACACACACACAAACACACACAATGGGAACGAGGGAGACAGGTGATCCAACACAAGAGAGACAGAGAGGATGGTAAAGGACAAATAAAGGTCAGCATTTGTGCAGCCAGCAAAGAAAGCAACTATTCTGGACTAGAGCAAAAGATCCAGAAAAGACGATGCTAGGAAAAAAAATGAAACTAGTAAATATCAGTTTTGCTTATAGTTTGGGAATAGATAAGTAGGAAAACTGATAATAAAAACAAAGCAGTTATTAACGTCAAGAAACACTAAGACTTAGGAAAAAAAGGCAACATAATCATATATTTATATTAGCAGGCTCAGCTCCGGACAAATTTTGTATAATCATAATAATATCAAAGATGAAAATGGATTCACCAAAATTTGTATATTGAGAGAAATAGGGTATTAGGGAGAACTTAGTCCTTAAACTCACTGCAGACGGTGATGGCAGCTATGAAACTAAAAGATGCTTGCTCCTTGGAAGAGAAGCTATAGCAAATCTAGACAAGGCATTAAAAAGCAGAGACATCACTTTGACAACAAAGGTCCACATAGTCAAAGTTATGGTTTTTCCAGCAGGCATGTATGGATGTGAGAGTGGGACCATAAAGAAGGCTGAGCACCAAAGTATTGATGCTTTCGAATTGTAATGCTGGAGAAGACTGCTGTTGAGTCCACGGACTACAAGGAGATCAAATCAGTCAATTCTAAAGGAAATCAACACTGAATATTCATTGGAAGGACTGATGCTGAAGTTGAAGCTCCAATACTTTGGCCACCTGATGAGAATAGCTAACTCGTTGGAAAAGATCCCGATGCTGGGAAAGATTGAAGGCAAAAGAAGAAGGGGGCAGCAGAGGATGAGATAAGTGGATGGGATCACTTGGAAGAGAAGTGATGGACATGAGTCTGAGCAAACTCTAGGAGATAGTGAAGGACAGGGAAGCCTGGCGTGCTGTAGTCCATGGGGTCACAAAGAGTCAGATAGAGCTGATCAATTGAACAACAAAATCCTCAACTTTTGCAGACAAAGGTCAGTAAATATCTCCAGAGAGGAAAAAAGAAAAATCAATAGTAGTTTAAACATGTTATTTATAAACATGGAGGTAAATATAAGAAGAAATAACTAAAGTGATTAAAAAGTGCTTATATCTGGGGAGCAGGAATTGGGAGTATATAGAAGGAAGTAGATACCTACCGGTTTCTGCATAACATTTGACTTCTTAAATTTTATACACTTATCTCCTTTATAAAAACTAAAAATATATATAATTTAAAAAGAGAAAGAGAAAGGACACTTATCAACAAAAAGAAAAGACAACCCATGGAGTGAAAGAAAATATTTATATCATATATCTGATAACGGCCTACTATCCATAGAGTGTAAAAAGAACTTTTAAAATAAAATAAAAAAAAAACTAATTTAAAAACAGGCAAGGATTTGAATAGACATTTCTCAAAAGAAGACAGACAAACAGCTATTAAGGCCATGAAAAGATGCTCCACATAATTTGCCATTTGGAAAATACAAATCTAAATCTCAGTAAGATACTATTTCATTCCAGTAGAATGTCTACAATCAAAAAGACAGCCAGTGACATGTATTGGCAAAGATGTGGAAAAACTGAAACTATTACACATTGCTGAGAGGAATAGAAAAGCTTGCAGCTGCTTTAGAAAACAGTTTAGCAGTTGCTCAGAGAGTTAAACAGAATTATCAGTATGACCCAGCAATTCCACATCTAGGTATACAACCAAGATGAAAACATATGTTCATACAAAAACTTGTACATGAATATTCATAGCATGAAAGAACCCAAATGTTCACCAACTCGTGAATGGATAAATAAAATGTGGTGTATCTATCTTGTTATGGCTTGAATTGTGTCCCCACAAAAGACATGTTGAAGTTCTAATCCTCAGTACATGTAAATGTGACCTTATTTTGTATTTTCAAGATAAAAACTGTGGTAACTTGTTAGAGTAGCCATAGGAAACGAACGCATATTTTACTACTGGAAGTAGGATGCTGCTTTAACAAATATCTAAAAACGTAGCAGTGACTTTGTAACTGAGCAATATGTAGAGACAGGAAAAATTTTGAGGCAGTTGATAGTGAAGGCCGAGACTGTCTTGAAAACGACTGTAGGCAAACACAGGGTTGTTAAAGATGGTGGAACGTCATAGAAAACCAGGGAGTTTAATACTACAAGAGTAGTTGAAGAGGCTGCAAGGGATTAAGAAGGAAGTGAAAAGTAAGTATGCCTAATTATTTTACATGCTATTTAGGGGAAAAAGAAAGTAATTCACTTAGTACAACCACCAGTATCCCTACTTTAAGAACTAGTATTAAGCAAATGTCATCATTACTGCCTCGTAGCTAATATCACCTTGGAGTTAGTAAACTTCTATTAAAATAAAGAAACCTAGGTCAGACTGTCTTCTTGTTTTGATGTACTTATATTGATTGGACACATTTAGGTAGTGTATATGGAAAGTCAATTCTTTACAGTAAGATCAGTTTAAGTCTGACGTTACCACTTATTGTAAGCTTAGGCAAATTAGCCTTTTTTGCTTCAATTTTCTTGAATAGTAGGCTAGTTTTAAGGGCGGATGACATAATTTCTATACTAGGTTTCAGTCTAGCTGGTTATCATTTCTGTCTTCTAAGTCTGGGTTATATGCCCCTCTTGAGCACATCCACAGCACTTGGCACTTACTACACTTTCTTGAAGTGTCCCCTACTTCCTGAGAGGCTTCTCAGTAACTTTGTATCTTCCACACTTAGCACAAGTGTCTTCTACACATGATAGTTCTCATCAAAAGCACGTTTGGAATTGATTTTATTTAATTTCATTGTATTCAAGTTTTCCAAGCAAGTTCCCACTTGAAGGATGGTCCATATGCTACTTCCTCTTTACAGAATACTCCTTCCTCTCTTCTCCTAGGTAATTTCTTAAAAAAAAAAACTTTATTTTAAATTGGAGAATAATTGCTTTACAATATTGTGTTGGTTTGTGCCATACATCAACATCAATCAGCCATAGGTATACATATGTTCCCTCCCTCTTGAACCTCTCTCCCAGTCTTACTTAATTTCTAATAACACTTCAGGTCTCAGTTGACATAGGCGATTTTTTTTTTCTTTTGCATCCCTCCAGACAGGATTATATGCTCACAAAAATACACTGCATTTTCAATTTAAAATACAGTGAATAAATACTAGTAATTAAGTAATTGTTTAAACTCTCTCTACCTGCCAGACTTCTGTATGAAGTTACTGTTGCATCCACCATGCCTAGAAAGTACAGGCCAAATGCTGGCTATTAAGTGCTGCTGCTGCTGCTGCGTCGTTTCAGTCGCTTCCGACTCTGTGCGACCCCATAGGCGGCAGCCCACCAGGCACCCCCGTCCCTGGGATTCTCCAGGCAAGAACACTGGAGTGGGTTGCCATTGCCTTCTCCAACGCATGAAAGTGAAAAGTGAAAGTGAAGTAGCTCAGTCGTGTCCGACTCTTAGCGACCCCACAGACTGCAGCCTACCAGGCTCCTCCGTCCATGGGATTTTCCAGGCAAGGGTACTGGAGTGGGTTGCCATTGCCTTCTCCCTATTAAATGCTACCAAAAGCTATTATGGACACGCAGTAAGTTTTTTGAAAGAATAACCCTTTACAATTCTGTTTCTATCAGTCCTGTGACATATATTAAAATGTTCTCGGAACAGAGTTCAGTAGTACAAGAGGAACTCTTGGTGGCTCCCTGTTATTGACCAACCATTATAAGCACTGTTTGTTTTTTGCTCACTATACTGTAGCAGATCAATTTCCCTTTTCCTTTTCCATGTCTATGTCTCAACCGGCCATACTGAAAATACTTAAGGTTGGTTAGGGATGGCTGGTCCCAGAGAATTGTACACTGGCCAGGAATGCGCATCAGTTTGATAAGAAATATGTGACCTCGATCCTCAAGGGGGCATCAGCTCCCAGAGCTCGTTCTGAGCACTCAGGAATCTCAGGTTTCTGCTCTGTCTCGCTAAGTGCTACTTTTGTCAAGTGGTTTTGCCGGGATTCGGTTTCCCTGGTTACTAGACGTCTGTGCACCTTTAGGTTATTTGACGCGATCTTTTACCTCATCGGATGGTTTCCGCGGAGGACTCTGGGGTCTTGTACAATTCCCAAGGATGCGAAATGGGTCCCTCACAGAAACGTTCGGTGTGGAATGGAATGGGGGCAGTACCCAATTCACCGGCGTGCATCACGGATAAACCGTCTGTATTTGGTAAATGAAGCAGGACCACCTGTACCGCCCTCCCTCCTCCGCACCTGCACAAACCATAGACTGCCCTCCAGGGTTGGTTACAGGCTTCTCAGGTGTAAAGGCCACCTCCTTCGCGGAGGGTCCTGAACCTCAGTTACAGAGACTCCAGACCATGTTCGCAAGGTTACCCTCCCCGCTGGCATCGCATTCAACCCCTCCCCGGACCCAGTCACCTTGGCCGCCTGACCCATGGCTCTCGCCTCCGCTTGCGGCTACTTCTCCGGCGGTCGAGTCGCCCCGCCTCCTGGCAACCAATCACTACTCAACATCCGCCCGTCTCCGCCCCGTAGCATTGTTTCTAATGCACCGCAACCAATCACCACGAAGCATCTCCTTTGTAGCCCCGCCCCCGCGGAGGAACAGGCTAGGGGAGTTGGTTCAGACGGTGGCCTCTGGGAAAACCGCGAGGAGCCGCCGAGCTCATTTACCGCAGAGACAAGAACGGAAATAACCTGGACGCCATGTTAGTTAGGGGCAGAGGCACTTCCGGCCGTTTCTGAAGCAGCCTCTGGTGGTAGAGTGTGGGTTGATAAATAGCTTCGGCACCTTTATGGCCTTACGTCTTGTTTGGGGGTTGGGGTTACCTATTAAGGAACCGTTATTTTAACGTTTCTGAGTTGCAACTTTTGTCTTTGCAAAAGTGCACAAATAAGAGCCAAGCCCTAGCAACTATCGCAGGTGTTGAATGGAACGCCGGCTTTCAAAAGCACTGTTCACACTTTATCCCACTTCATTCCTCTAGAGGGTGAGGCTGAGTTACTTCCTTAGACCACACGTTGCCAACTCAACAAACCCTACTCCTTGGCTGGTCAAAGGTTGGAAATAGTTTATTAGCAGCATCATGATCATAAATTATCATAAAGCATTTAGCTACATTTAACTTATGACTTTGCAAGCATCAAGAAAAAAAACTCAACCTTGCTCCCATTGCATAGTCATTGTCTTCCCTACTCCCCACAGTTAAACTTTTAGGTAAAATTAACTTTTTCAGCTTAACCTTTAGGTAAAATTGGCTTTTTATTAGAAATGAAGATTTGGACCAATGGATCTCTAAGGCCCCTATCCTTCTCTATGATTTGTCATTTTACAGAATATTGCAAGTTATCATGAGAATAGCAAGATAACATTACTTTTTAAAAATTAAAATGCACTGGAGTTGCAAAAGAGTGTTTAACCATAAGCAATTAAGCCAAATACACTGGATACCGTCATTTATTCAGGAAACATTAGATGATCTTCTGATACCGTATAGTAGTGCCTTTTGATTGCTAATGAATGATTCAAAGATGCTTATTTTCAGTATAAAATCACAGCCCAATTTCCTGAAATTCATAATTTATTGTTATAATTTCTGGCTAACTAGGGTCCTGTATTCAGTTAATCAAAACCACTCACCTGCCAAAATTTGAAAGTACAGTTTTCATAGTGCCCAAATCAATTCAGTTCAACCTTCTCTTCCCTTCAGTAAATCTGTATGGTTCCTTGAACTGTTCCATAAAGGAAGTGACTATTCTGCTTGTTCTGGGAATCCATCCTGGTTTGTTGGCATCTCAAAGTATAGGACCCAGAACTGAATAAAAAATTCCAACATGTTCATTAGATGAAGTCATGGAACTATGTGGTAGGCAGGATAATGGCCTCCAAAACATGTCCCTCTTTAAATCCTAGGAACTTCTGAATATATAACTACCATGCATGACAAAATGAACTTTGCAGATGTGATTAAGTATTTTAACAACTTATTGACCATAGATATATTATGACGCCTTTTGTTACCCGAACATTACTGACTGGAGTGTTTCAATATTCACTTACATAATAAATTGCTGGACACAGGTGTTAAGTTAGTTTCTGCAAAAAGTCCCAGTCAATAATGTGCTAAGATGGGAAGTTTATCCTGGGTTGTTTGATGGGCACAAGGTAATAATCACAAGGATACCTGTAAGTGGAAGCAGGAAGCAGAGTAAGGGAGAGGTTTGCAGATGCTCCCTTGTGGTCTTTGAAGATGGAGGAAGTGGAAGATGGATGCAGGTGGCCTCTATTGAAGCCAGAAAAGGCAAGAGAAGGATTCTTCCCTAGAGCTTTTAGAAGGAACGCAGCCCTGTGGACACCAAGATTTTAAGCCCAGTGAAACCTGATTTGGACTTCTGAGTTCCAGAATGTCACTGGCTTGTGGACCCTTCCACCTTCAAAGCCAACAGCAGAACATCTTCAATCTTTGACTCTCACACCTGCTTCCATCATCAAATCTCCTTGTCTGACTCTCACTCTCCTGTATCCCTGTTTTATTTAAAGGTGTCCCTGTGATTATATTTGGCCCATCTGGATAACTGAGGAATCTCCTCACCTAAAGACCTTTAACTTAATCATATCTGTACATCCCCTCTACCATGTAAAGTAACATATTCACAGGCTCCAGGGATTAAAACATGGAAATCATGTGCCTACCCATACCAGTTTGGGTAAAGCTTGTCAATAAGGATGAAATGGAAGGAAATGTAGGAGAAGCAGTGATGGGCCTGATCACTTAAGAGCTTATTAGCCAAGTTAAGGATTTTATATTTAATTCTATGGTGAAATGCCTTACCGGCAGGAGACTTAACATCATGATTTATATTATATAGAAATCATTTTGGGTAGTACATAGCAAATGGACTATAGTAGAAGCAAATAGGCAAACCAGGAGGCTCTCGAAATACGCCAGGCAAGATATGGTAGTGACTTGGATTTGGGTAAGAAGGGGAGATGAAAAGTGATTAGATTCACCTGTGTTGAAAATCCACAAAGAGACTTCAAGGATTTTGGCTTGAGCAATTTGGTGAATGGTACTATGGCAGAGTCAGAAGGCTGCTGGAATAGGTTTTTAGATTGTTATGGAGGGAGTAAAAATAAGTTTGAAGTGCTTGGTAGACATCCTACTGAAGGTAGTGAGTAGGCAGAAATATGCTTCATACACCAATCTGGAATTAAGACGTTGGGAGATAAATACTAGACAGTCATTACTCTGTAGATAATAATGCCTCTGATTGAGTGAAAGATGACCATAATATTTATTATGCAAACCCATACAAACTCTTTTCAATTTTTAATTTTGACAATTTCAGTCATAAAGTTGCAGGAATGATAGAATTACAAACACCTTTCACTCAGTTTTCCCTAATGTTAACATTTTACAACAGTTGCTTTATCCTCTTCTCTCTACTTATCTGTATCTTGACATTTTTGAGGTTGTCTTTACTGTGACCCCTGGAGAAGGGAATGGAAACCCACTCCAGTATTCTTGCCTGGAGAATTCCATGGACAGAGGAGCCTTGGGGAATACAGCCCACGGGGTCACAAAGAATTGGACACAACTAAGTGACTAACACTTTCACTTTACTGTTTGACAGTGAGTTGCAGACACCATACTTCTAAACTCCTAAACACTTCAGTAGGTGTCTTTCCAACAGAAAAAAAAAGAAGACATTCTCTGGCATCAGTGGTTCTCAAAGTGTAGTTCCCAGGCTAGCAGCAACTGTATCACCTGGACATTGTTAGAAACCTACTAATAAATTACAGGGCCCCACCCCAGATCAACTGATTTTGATAATTTTGCTGTATGTTTGTGGGGAAATTAACAAGATTTTCAAAACCGTTTCCTAATTTGTACACATTATTTAGATTTCACAAATTGTTCCAGGAATGTCTCTGATACCAAAAATACCAAATGAGACACTTTTGTGATTAAAGAGGGCCACCACCAATAATTGCACCAGAGCAAAGTGGTAAAGGTGTAATTTTTCATAATATGGACACTTGGAGATTAGATGTTAGCTAGAGAAGAGGGCCAGGAATGGAATCCACATTGAGAGGCCTGGAACAGAAGGCTCCCTATGAAGGAAAAATAGCATACAGTGAGGTAGGAGAGTGAAGGAGAGTGTTGCTGAAAAGAAGGAATGGTCACAGAGGCAAATGTTGCCAAGAGGTCAAGTATAATGGCAATTGGAATTGCTATAGGATGTTGTGTGACCTGGTTCCAAATTGGGAAAGGAGTACATCAAGGCTGTATATTGTCACCCTGCTTATTTAACTTATATGCAGAGTACATCATGCAAAATGTTAGGCTGGATGAAGCACAAACCGGAATCAAGATTGCTGGAAGAAATATCAATAACTTCAGATACAAAGATGACACCACCCTTATAGCAGAAAGCGAAGAACTAAAGAGCCTCTTGATGAAAGTGAAAGAGGAGAGAGAAAAAGTTGGCTTAAAACTCAACATTCAGAAAACGAAGATCATGGCATCTGGTCCCATCACTTCATGGCAAATAGATGGGGAGATAATAGAAACAGTGACTGACTTTATTTTGGGGGGCTCCAAAATCACTGCAGCCATGAATTTAAAAGACGCTTTCTCCTTGGAAGAAAAGTGATGACCAACCTAGATAGCATATTAAAAAGCAGAGACATTACTGTGCCGACAAGGGTCCATATAGTCAAAGCTACGGTTTTTCCAGCAGTCATGTATGGATGTGAGAGTTGGACTATAAAAAAAGCTGATGCTTTTGCACTGTGGTGTTGGAGAAAACTCTTGAGAATCCCCTGGACTGCAAGGAGATCCAACCAGTCCATCCTAAAGGAAATCAGTCCTGAATATTCATTGGAGGGGCTGATGCTGAAGCTGAAACTCCTATACTTTGGCCACCTGATGTGAAGAGCTGACTCACTGGAAAAGACCCTGATGCTGGGAAGGATTGAAGGCAGGAGGAGAAGGGAATGACAGAGGATGAGATGGTTGGATGGCATCACCAACTCTATTGACATGAGTTTGAGCAAGCTCTGGGAGTTGGTGATGGACAGGGAGGCCTGGCATGCTGCAGTCCATGGTGTTGCAAAGAGTCAGAAAGGACCCAGCAACTGAACTGAATAGGATGTTGTAAGTGGAGGTCCTTAGTGACCTTGATAAAAGGCAAATAATTTCCAAAAAGAACTATAAAGTGGACACAATATATAGAAAACTCTTCTTAAAAGGAGCAAAGATATGGAGGGGTATGCGGGGTTAAGAAAAGTGTTGCTCCTTTACGGTGAGGCATCTTACATTATGTTGATTACTGCTGGGAATAATTCTTTGCAGAACAGTTCACGGAGATTTGGCTTTCCTGGTGGCTCAATCTGTAAAGAATCTGCCTGCAATGCAGGAGACCCGGGTTCCATCTCTGGGTGGGGAAGATCCCTTGGAGAAGGTAATGACAACCTACTCCAGTATTCTTATCTGGAGAATCCCATGGAGCCTGGTGGGCTAAGTCCATGGGGTCACAAGAGTCGGACAAGACTTCGTGACTAAACCAAAACCACCTAGGGAGGTTTACAAACTACTGATGCCTCCAGAGTTTGATTCAACTGATCTGGGGTGAGGCCAAGTTCACAGAGATTTGTTACATGCTACTGTAACGTGCAGTCAAGGTTGTTAACCACTGCTAGAAAAAGAAAATTGATGCAGGAGGGCTTACTTGCTGGAGCTAAGACCTATGTAGCTGAGAAACGAAGTATCACGGTGTCTCTGCCAGCAAAAACGGCCAGCACTGCTTCGGTTTCAAATCTTTTCAGTTACAGTATCCAATTTTTCCTACTAGAGTCCATAAGACAAGCGAGGGGCTCACTGCAGGAACTACGCTCCTCGAGAGACAAGAAAGGAAGAAAGAAAAACGACCTTGGTGCCGATTGCTGGGTCCTATCATCTAGAACCTCTCTCTGGCTCGGTCTGGCTCCCCGGTTCCCCCAGAGCTCCCGCACGCAAGGCGACACCCGAGCGCCAGTCGCCAGCGCGCACGCGCACGAGTTGCTGGGGCGTGCTAGCGGCGGTCCCTGCGGAAGCTTGTCCGCGTGCTCCCGCCCTCGGCCCGCGCCCCCGGCTCCTCCCTCCTCCCGACTTTCTCCCCGGCCGGCTGCTCGGGAGGGAGGCAGAGATGGCAGACGAGATCGCCAAGGCTCAGGTCGCCCGGCCTGGCGGCGACACGATCTTCGGGAAGATCATTCGCAAGGAAATCCCAGCCAAAATCATTTATGAGGATGACCAGGTAGGCTCCGAGCGCCGCCTCGCTCGTGGACTGAGACGGGGCAGGCGCCTGTGGACACGCGGGTTTCCCGCGGAGGGGAGGGATGGGAAGGGTCGGCGGGCTCCGGGGAGAAGGGAAGGCACCGGGCTCTCTCCTGCGGCCTCGGCCTCGGGCCCCCAGCCAGCAGGCAGGGCCGCGGTCGCTCCGAGGTGCCCGGCCGGCGCGTGCCGCCGCTCCGGTTACGCGTTATCAGCCCGGGGCGCGGGCCAGGCCGCCGGGCGCTAGCTGGCCCGCATCGCGGGGTCTGGGCTCGTGTGGTGGGGCGGGGGCGCTTCGGGTCCTCGGCAAGGGCGGCTGCCGGGCTGCCTCGTACCTCGACTGTTTAAGGAATCTGACAATCTCGCCAGCGCTCTGCCTGACAGGGAGAAACCCGATCGCACCCTGACTCGGGCCCAATCTCCGCGATCTCCCGCTCACAGCCGGCCTGCCCGGGCGTTTCTGGGCGACTCTCGCCGCCGCATTGCGCTAGAGGCCGGGGGCGCACTGCCTGGGGGCGGCGCAGACGCCCTGGGCCTCCGCGAGGGACGCTTACCGACGCCCACCGACGCCCACCCCCACTCCCTTCCCCCGCCTCTTCTCGGGTCTCGAACCCCCAAGAGTGAACCTGCTTCTGGGATTTGCTTTCCTTTAGCCCCTCCCAGGAAGAATGATTCCTTCAGGATTTTACAGGAAGTAGTTTTATGCCAAAAGATTAAGAGTGTCGTTTTTCTTGACCTCACTGTAGGTTGAAATTGTTTTAGAAAGGCCGAGTTCATTTGACTTTCAGACATCTTGTGTAAAATATTTAGTGGGAGGTTATATTTTGGATCTCAGATAAAGCTGCACAGGATGGCTGATTTAGATAAAAGTTTTGTAAACTTTTTAATAAATTCACTATGAAATATAGAATATAAGGAAACATTTTATGCTACTAGTAGCGTTCTTAGATTCAAAACACCTAAGTTTTAATTCCTCGAGGTGAATTTATTTAAATACCCTTTTTATCTGATAGGGAAATTATTTTGTTTTAGAAAATGTGTATTTCTTTAAAAATACTTTTGCTGCTGCTGCTGCTAAGTCGTTTCAGTCGTGTCCGACTCTGTGCGACCCCATAGACGGCAGCCCACCAGGCTCCACCATCCCTGGGATTCTCCAGGCAAGACTGGAGTGGGTTGCCATTTCCTTCTCCAATGCATGAAAGTGAAAAATGAAAGTGAAGTCGCTCAGTCGTGTCTGACTCTTAGCAACCCCATGGACTGCAGCCTACCAGGCTCCTCCTTCCATGGGATTTTCTAGGCAAGAGTACTGGAGTGGGTTGCCATTGCCTTCTCCAAAAATACTTTTAGTTGCTTTTAATAAGTGATAGTTGAAATACTGACTTTTGAACCATTTGAGTTCCAATAGTGTAACAGCAGGAAGCAATCATGATACAGCATATTTGTACAGAGCACCAAGTATAATTACTGGGAGACAGTTAAGCAGGAAAAGGTTCTATTAAGAAGCTTCTGCCTTCACTGGAGAACAATATTCAAAACTATTCTAAATGTTAGTTAGTCTAACTAACTAATGTTAGTTAGTCTAAATGTTACCTATCCTCTTCATTTTTACAAAACAGATTATTTCCTAAGTAGTTGAAGTGGGAAGAAATCAGTCAGATAATCAGCAAATTTCTAATTATAAAAGTGATCACACAAAGTGATCACTGCCACGAAGGAAAAAACCAGGAAATTGCACAACTCGGGCTCCTAACCTCTGGACGGTGGGGACTGGAATCAAAAGATTTGCTTTGAGTGGTGCTGGGAAAGTTGGACAGCTGCATGTAAATCAATGAAGGTGACCACACCCCCTCACACCATACACAAAAGTAAACTCAAAATATCTTAAAGACTTACATCTAAAACATTACACCATAAAACCCCTAGAAGAGAACATAGGCAAAACATTCTCTGACATAAATCATACTAATGTCTTCTTAGGTCAGTCTCCCAGGGCAATAGAAATAAAAATAAACAATAAACAGGTACAGTGGCTTAAGACTTTGCACTCACAATGTAGGGAGCCTGGGTTTGATCCCTAATCGGGGAATGGGCTTCCCTGGTGGCTCAGATGGTAAAGAATCTGCTTGCATTGCAGGAGGCCTGGGTTTGATCTCTGGATTGGGAAGATCCTCTGGAGAAGGGCATGGAAACCCACTCCAGTATTCTTGCCTGGAGAATCCTTATGGACAGAGGGGCCTGGCTGGCTATAGTCCATGGGGTCCGTGGGGTCGCAAAGAGTCAGACACAACTGAGTGACTAAGCACACACAAAACAGATCCCACATGCTGCAACTAAGAGTTTGCATGCCACAACTAAAGATCCTGCATGCAGCAGCAAAGACCCAGCACAGCTATCTAAATAAATAAATAAACAGATGGAACCTAATCAAATTTACAAGCTTTTGCATAGCAAAGGAACCATAAAAAAGACAACCTATGAACTGGGAGAAGATATTTGCAAACTGTGCAACTGACAAGGACTTAATTTCCAAAATATACAAATAGCTCATAGAACTCAACAACAAAAAATATACCAATCAAAAAATGGCAGAAGACCCTAATGGACATTTCTCCAAAGACATACATGAAAAGATGCTCAATATCATTAATTATTTAAAAAATGCAAATCAAAACTAATGAATCAGAATGACTATCATTAAAAAGTCTATGAAAAATGCTGGAGAAGGTGTGGGGAAAAGGGAACTGTCTTAGACTGTTAGTGGGAATGTAAGTTAGTATGGTCATATGGAAAACAGTATGGAGGTTTCTCAGAAAACTAGAAATGGAGTTACCATATGATCCAGCAATCCCACTCCTGGGCATATACCTAGACAAAAGCATAATTCAAAAAGATAAATACACCCCTATGTTCATAGCACAATTATTCACAGTAGCCAAGACAGGGAAACAACCTAAATATACATCAGTAGATGAATGGATAGAGAAGATGTGGTACATGTATACAATGGAATACTACTCAACCATAAAAAGAATGAAATAATGCCATTTGCAGCAACATGGATACAACTAGAGATTATCATATTAAGTGAATTAAGTCAGAAAAAGAAAGACAAATACCGTATGATATTGCTTATATGTCAAATATAAAATATGGCACAAATGAACCTATCTACAAAACAGAAATAAGACTCACAGACATAGAGATCCAGACTTATGGTTGCCAAGGAAGAGAGGGGAGGGAGGGGGTGGAATGGGAGTTTGGGATTCACAGATGCAAACTACTACATTTAGAATGGATAAACGAGGTCCTACTCTGTATAGCACAGAGAACTGTATCCAGTATCCTGGGATAAACTATAATGGAAAAGAATATTAAGAAAAGAATGTGTATGTGTATAGTTGAATCATTTTGTCATCCAGCAGAGACTGGCACAACACTATAAATCAACTGTGAAAGTGAAAGTCGCTCAGTCCTGTCTGACTCTTTGTGACCCCATGGACTACACGTCCATGGACTACTCCAGGCCAGAATACTGGAGTGGGTAGCCATTGCCTTCTCCAGAGGATCTTCCCAACCCAGGAATTGAACCCAGGTCTCCTGCATTGCAGGTGGATTTTTATCAGCTGAGCCACAAGGGAAGCCCAAGAATACTAGAGTGGGTAGCCCATCCCTTCTCCAGAGGATCTTCCCGACCCAGGAATTGAACCGGTGTCCCCTGCATTGCAGGCAGATTCTTTACCAACTAAGCTATCAGGGAATCCCCCCAAACTATATTTCAATAAAAGATATGAAATTCAAAATTTAAAAAAAATTTCCTTTAGAAATGGTATATATACTGGTAGCTAAGGAATGAATAGTAATTTAAGTTAGACGAAAGTTGAGATTTTGGAGAAAGAGGATCTTTGCAGTAGAGGGAAAAGCAGTTGAGAAAGCCCTGAGGGTGGAGAGAGATGGACAGTGTGACTTGAGCAGGAAGAATTGCATGAGAATATATTGGAATAATAGACAATGATTAGCATGCCTAATTGCTTCTCAACCTTCAGATCTTGGTTTAAATGTAGCTACCTCACAATGATTGCCCTTGACCACCCAATCAAAATTAGGTTTTTCTGTGATCGTCATTTACTGCACATGTTACTTTCCCCTTGTAACTTGTAGGATCTTTGTTGTTGTATTTTATAACATGTCGAATCTTTGGTTAAGTATACTTTTATGTGTTTAAAGTCAGTTTTCCCATTTGACTGTTAGTTCCATGAAAAGGACCAGAGTATCATATGTATTGTGTCAACTTCTGATCTACCACTGGGGAAACCCCAGTGTTTCTCCCATGGGGTTAGTGTGAAAGTGATAAACTTAGGCTGTAAGACTATATATGGCAACTTTGATTTATTTCCCTCTTTTTTCCAGTGTCTTGCTTTCCATGACATTTCCCCTCAAGCACCAACACATTTTCTGGTGATACCCAAGAAACATATATCCCAGATTTCTGCAGCAGAAGATGATGATGAAAGTGTAAGTACATTTACTAATATCATTAATTTTTTTTGCTTTTTAAACTGGGAGACTAAATATCACCCTTAAGGTTATGTCACATTTTTGTTTTCCTAAGGGCATACTGAGGAAAAATAGAAAATCATTAGGGCTTCAATGCTATGTATAAATAGTGTGATTTTTTAAATGAGATATAATTGACATATGATATTAGATTTAGGTATACAAATATTGATTTGATATATGTATATACTACCGAATTATCACAGCAAGTCTTGTTAACATCCATCACCACAAATTCTTAAACAAAAAGGATTCTAAGCAAGGATTAGTTGGTGAGACTCATTTTTCCTTAATAAGAAATAGTGTATCATACAGGAGAGAGTTCACTGGCTCTTTTATTAATGCCATTAAAGGAAAGAAAATTAATTTGATTTTACCAGGATGTACAGGCCTCAATTAAAATTTTTCTTAGTGCTCTCTGTGGTAGATTATATAATTGTTCATAACGGCTCACTCGCCTGTGTAGGGCTGCATTGTACTTCTGGCCTCATTGATGTTGGGCCTGGTCATATGACTTGATTTGACCAATGAGTACAGGCAGAAGTGATACATGTCTTTCTGAAAGAAGTTAATACCTGGTCTGCCATGTTCTCTCTAACCTCTGCCACTGTGATCATATAGAGACTATTCCATCAACCTGGGTTTCAAAGTGAAAAAGATGTGGAATATAGAGCCTGGTTGACTTGTGATCAACATGGAGTGAACACAAGAAATGTATCTTTGATGTAAACCAGGTTTTTATGTGGTTTGTTACCACAGCATAACCAAATCTGTCCCAACTGATACTATGCCCCGAGAACAAGCAAGAAGGGTGTCTGCTTTACTAAGAAAACTTAAATACCACTTGGAGTATGATCTTAAAATTGTTTTAATTGAGCAGATTTATGCCTGTAATTTGTTTATTGAAATTAGTAATTAGTAAATACCTAATAGGATTATATTAGGATTAAAAATGTTCCCAAATACTTGCCCAAAGTCTGTTTCAATTAGTAGCTTTAAATTTTTCACCTTGGTAGTTTATTATATGATGATAAGAAACCTTTTATAAAGCTATAAATTACTAGTGCTTAAGAAACTTTTTTTTTTTTCCAGCTTCTTGGGCATTTGATGATTGTTGGCAAGAAATGTGCTGCTGATCTGGGCCTGAAGAAGGGCTATCGAATGGTGGTGAATGAAGGTTCAGATGGGGGCCAGTCTGTCTATCATGTTCATCTCCATGTTCTTGGAGGTCGGCAGATGAACTGGCCTCCTGGTTAAGCATGCTATAGGGATAATTTTGCCTTCTCTATGCAGTGGTCAGGTTTGCAAGTTCTAATATGCTTAACAATTTTTTTTTTTTTGGCCTATGTATGGAGATATTGAAGAAAAAATAAAAAAAACTCATACATAATAAAAGACATTGTTGAATGGTCTGAATTCTGTATTTGACTTATTTTTAAAAATATGTTTGTTGGAATGTTTGAAGGTAGAGTTCATACCTGGGAAGGTTTTGTTTTTTCTCCCCAAGGAGGACTCAGCATTACGTATGTGGTTATAACGGTGTGACTGATCTTTGAAGACAAATTAAAAAATTTCATAAATTTAGCTTCATCTTTGAAATATGCTTTTTAGAGTAAAGTATCAGTCCAGGAGAAGATTTTCTAATCCAATTCCCACCCCCCCCCACCACCAAGAACAAAGGAAGTGATGTGATTGATCCAGAAAGTGACAGTTGTGACACTGGAAATGCTTTATGTCCAGCTCACATGTTTTCCCTGGACTATTGGAGACAATTTGGAAGGGATGAAAGTACATTTCTCATAGAAACTTTGATGGTCATATGAAGGTATACAGTAGTGTTTCGTTATCACTCTAACACTGAGTATTTATTATAAAGACTTGAAAACATATTATTTAGAATTAATCTCCAAATTGAAAACTCATTGTTTTGAATGTGTATGTGCATACTAGCAAAAATATTTTAAGTTTTGCATGAATCTGGCTATGTAGAATTGAGGTAGGTAAATCTCAGTGTCTGAGATCTTACGTAGACTGACAACAAAACTTACTTATTTTTGGTCTTGCCACGTACCCTAGCCTTTCTGAGGTTCTACAGGACAGATGGATTTGCTTCTCTGCTTTCCTTCACGTAGGCACTTTCCAGCTTCTAAAATTTATTTAATATTCCTTATCTGCTTTTGTCTCTTTGCTCATTTTCTTTATAAGTTCCTTCCATTTTTAATCCCCAAGACCATTTTAGTAGATTTTGACACATTTTATTGCAAATTGTTTTTCTTCTAAACTTTTTAATTTATTGGTGATTTAAAAAAAATTTGGGGGGGGGGTGGATTAGAGATACTGGCTGTATATGTCTTACAAGTGAATTTTTTTTTTCTGTCATTTTTTTTACTTTGTTTATGGTATTTAAAATATAAAGTTAATGTATCAAATTTTAATTTAGTTCACATTTTTAAAAGCCTTTCCCACTCTAGGAGGATTTATTAAAAAAAAAAAATTTTCCCCTGACACTGTATAGCTTTATGTATTTTTATGACTTATTTTATGAGGGAAGGTCTGGGGCAGGGGAGGAGTTTTGGAGGGATTTGTGCCACTGTAAAAAATGTAATAATGATGGGACATCCCTGGTGGCCCAGTGGTTAAAAATCTACCTGCTAATGCAGGGGACACAGGTTCAATCCCTGGTCTGGGAAGATCCCACGTGCGGTAGAACAACTAAACTGACGTACCACAACTACTAAAGCCCAGGTGCCTATAACCCACATTCTCAGACAAGAGAGGCCGCCATAATGAGAAGGCTGCGCACTGCAACTAGACAGTAGCCCCCCCACACACAACTAGAGAAAAGCCCACGTGCAACAAATACCCAGTGCAGCCCCCCAAGTAAACAAATACAAAATTTTAAAATGTAATAATGCCCCAAATCTTTCAAGCTAGGCTTCAACAGTACATGAATCAAGAACTTCCAGATGTACAAGCTAGATTTTGAAAAGGCAGAGGAACCAGAGGTCAAATTGTCAACACCTGCCGAATCATAGAAAAAGCAAGAGAATTTCAGAAAACATCTGCTTCATTGAGTACACAAAAGCTTTTGATAGTGTGAATCACAACAAACTGGAAATCTTAAAGAGATGGGAATACTAGACCACATTACCTGCCTCCTGAGAAACCTGTATGCAGGTCAAGAAGCAACAGTTAGAACCAGACATGGGACAATGGACTGGTCCCAAATTGGAAAAGGGAGTATGTCAAGGCTGTATACTGTCACCCTGCTTATTTAACTTCTATGCAGAGTACATCATGTGAAATGCCAGGCTAGATGAAGCACAAGCTGGAATCAAGACTGCTGGGAGAAAAATATCAACAACCTCAGATATGCAAATAATAACTACCCTAATGGTAGAAAGTGAAGATGAACTAAAGAGCCTCTTGATGAAAGTGAAAGAGGAGTGAAAAAGCTGGCTTAACACTCAACATTAAAAAAATTAAGATCATGGCATCTGGTCTCATCACTTCATGGCAAATGGGAAAAAGTGGAAGCAGTGACAGATTTTCTCTTCTTGGGCTCCAAAATCACTGCATATGGTGACTTCAGCCATGAAATTTGAAGACACTT
The DNA here is from genome assembly GCF_019320065.1 of Cervus canadensis. Lineage (NCBI taxonomy): Eukaryota > Metazoa > Chordata > Mammalia > Artiodactyla > Cervidae > Cervus > Cervus canadensis. The sequence continues at coordinate 83,969,563 of NC_057389.1, read as the reverse complement.
GCTTCTTGGAAGGAAAGCTATGACAAATCTGGACAGTGTATTAAAAAGCAGAGACATCACTTTGTTGACAAAGGTCAGTATAGTCAAAGCTATGGTCTTTCCAGTTGTCATGTACGGATGTGAGAGGGGGACCATAAAGAAGGCTGAGCACTGAAGAATTGATCCTTTCAAATTGTGGTGCTAGAGAACACTCTTGAGAGCCCCTTGGACAGCAGGGAGATCAAACCAGTCAATCTTAAGGGAAGTCAACCCTGAATATTCATTGTAAGGACTGAAAGGACTGATGCTGAAACTCCAATACTCTGGCCACCAATGTGAAGAGACGGCTCATCAGAAAAGGCCCTGATGCTGGGAAAGATTGAAGGCAGCAGGAGGAGACGACAGAGGATGAGATGGTTGGATGGCATCACTGATTCAATGGACATGAACTTGGGTGAATCCTGGGGGATGGTGAGGGACAGGGAGGCCCGGCATGCTACAGTCTATGGAGTCAGAGTTGGACAGGTCTTAGCAACTGAACAACACCGAAGAGATATGCACTATGCTCTATGTATTAAATATACTATTGATAAAAACCAAACTGTGTACATCTTGTTACATCCTGCAGCATTTACTCAGAAATTATATGTGTAATGTGAAAGTGTTAGTTGCTCAGTTGTATCTGACTCTTTGTGACGCCATGGACTGCAGCCCACCAGGCTCTTCTGTCCATGGTATTGTCCAGGAAAGAATATTGAAGTGGGTTGCCGTTCCCTTCTTCAGGGGATCTTCCTGATCTGGGGATTGAACCCAGATCTCCTACATTATAGGTAGATTCTTTATCTTCTGAGCCCCTGGGGAAGCCCATATGTCAAATGGATACTTGTAATTTCTGATGTTCACCATTTGAACTCCCTTTGAATTGAAAGGATTCCTTATCTCCCAAATGAAAAGACATCTAGTATTCTAGCTCCTCTGCCAGGGATGTAAGCCCTTCACTTAGGCACTGCCAATCAGATGGATTCACCTGAGATTTTGAATTTGAAACAAATGACACAAAGAAACAAAGACAGTGGAGATTGCTTTCTGGTGTCAGTGGCAGCAGCATCCAGTTGGCAGACACAGCAGTGTTTGTGCTGCCAACTGTTAGATCCAGTATTAGATGCCAGGAATGACAACCGTGCAAGTCGCAGTTCCTGTGTTCAGCGGCAGCAGTAGCAGTGCCCCAGAAGACTAACTTTCTGGTTCTGTTTTTGGTTGTGGTGTTATCTGCACAGGTTCTCTTGATTCTTGCCTATTTTACCAGTAATCTGTGAGCTAGACATTAAAAACTGATACAAGTATTTAAATGCTGGAGAAATTTTTACCATGAATGGTTGCAGGCAATAGATACTCAAGGAAGGCTGGGGTGAGGTGGTGGAGACTTGAGATTAGTTGGCCAGTTTTAAGATGAAGACAAGGAGAATCCAGATACCATTAACAAAATGGATTTTCACAGCCTGTGGTAACTAGTACTAAAATAGCTAAAACATTACATGGATCACCTGTACTAAATATGTCAAATGAAGGCAAGACTTTGGACTTCATGTGCTGCTGCCACAGGAAGATATGAAGGGTAAGCAGGATTCAGGATTGTGGAGGTGTTGTGATTGCTTCTAATACTGCTGAACATCTGAGAAAGAAAGAATGACCTTCTATGGGGCCACCATCATCCTGATACCAAAACCAGACAAAGATACCACTAAAAAAATTAAAGGCCAATATCACTGATGGACACAGACACAAAAATACTCAACAAAATACTAGAAAACTGAATCCAACAATACATTAAAAGATCATATGCCATGATCAAGTGAGATTTAATTTTAGAGATGTAAGGATTCTTAAATATCTGCAAATCAATTAGTATGATATACCACATTAACTGAAGAATAAAAACCATGTGATTTCACTGAAGCACTGTTTACAACAGCCAAGACATGGAAGCAACCTAAATGTTCACTGACAGAGGAATGGATTAAGAAGATGTGGTACACATACGTGATGGAATATTACTCAGCCATAAAAAGAATGAAATAATGCCATTTGCAAGCTCATGGATGGACTAGAGATTATCATACTAAGTGATGTAAGTCAGACAAAGACAAATATCATATGATGTGGAATCTAATTTAAAAAACATACAAATGAATTTATTTACAAAACAGAAATAGATTTACAGATATCAAAAGCAAATGTGTGGTTACCCAATGGGAAACATGGTGGGGAGGAATAAAGCAGGACATTGGGATGAACATACACACACTACTACATGTAAGAGAGATAACCAACAAGGACCTATTGTGTAGCACAGGGAACTTTACTCAATATCCTGTGATAACCTATATGAGAAGACTCTGAAAAGAATGAATATATGTATATGTATAACTGAATAACTTTACTGTATGTCCAAAACTAATACAACACTGTAAATTAACTACATTCCAATAAAATTAAAGTTAAAAAGACATTCTGTCACTATTCTTTCTCTTATTTCCTCTTTATATGATGTATCTGTTCTTCTGTGAACAGCATCAGCAGCATCTAAAAATAAAACAGTCCAAAGGGCATCACCAGCTATGAGACTGATAAGAATGTTACTCTTAAGAGCAAGAGTTTATCCTTTTAAAATCATATTTTATCACATCAGTACAGGTTTGACTCAGGAGAGCATTAAGGTTTTGGTGAACTGCATTTTGTCATTCAACAAAACTTTAATGGAGCACATTTTTGTTATTAAAATAAATTATGTTCCACTTCAAAAGATCTTTCTCAGAACTTTTGTTAATGCTGTGAATTTAAAAAAATATGCTATATTATTAGTAAATAGGAGTTGCATTTTCTTTTCTAAAGTTCATGAAATGTCTCATTCAAATACTTGTTTGCTACTAACTATGGTTAGGCAGACAAAGGATGATTTTTTTTGTTCTGTTGGAAATAATTAAGCATATTCTGCATATAGGATGTATTTTGCAGTTTATATTATTACTTTTATTCCATCAAATATGTTATAAATATTTCAGAGAAAGAAGACAGCTATCAGAGAAAGCTCATGTTTGCTAAATGGAGTACATAACCCTTCTCAACATCAAGCCACTGTATGTCGAGGTTCAGCTACAACATGTATTTATCATTCTATAATAGCTTTTGTTATTTACTCTCTTGAAAGCCTAATGAATAGCATTTCTCTTTGGAAGATATGAAATACTTTGCATTAAGTTCCCTGCTACTGCTAAGTCGGTTCAGTTGTGTCTGACTCTGTGCGACCCCACAGATTACAGCCCACCAGGCTCTGCCGTCCCTGGGTTTCTCCAGGCAAGAACACTGGAGTGGGTTGCCATTTCCTTCTCCAATTAAGTTCCCTAGAGGATTCCAAATAACTAACACCCCTTTTCCTTGCCCAAGTTTTGGACAAACTGAGAAAACAAAAAAGTAAATACAGAGGCCAACATTTTTATTACATCTTCATTATTGTTAGAGAGGAGGTTGGAGGATGTGGCTCTAGGTCTGTAACCTAAATGTGTCCCTGCTAACACTTAACCCACAATTAAGGAGATTAACTCAAGGAGGGGTAAAGGAATTTGGTGGGTTAGCAGGGGATGTGAGCCTCTTGAGGGCAGTAAGAGGAAGAACAGAGCTGAGAACTTGCATTAGTGGTTATTCTTTACAGTGGTTATTCTTTACAGATATTCTTACCAGAGAAATCGCTCCAACCTACCTTGGGATGGAGTGAGCATACTTAGGAAAAAAGCCCTTCTCATGGAAGCCGGGAGTAGAAGAAAGGAATTCCATTCCTATATTCCTCAGCTTTTTGTTTTTTGAATCCACAGACTTAATTATTAAGCCTATGATCAACCGTAGGCTGTTCTCAGTTTGGATGCCCTTTCATAAACTGCTCTTCCCAAACTAACACTTCTCTTTTGGGCACTATTCTGGGTTTGTTGGTGGGAGTGTAGATTTTGATCTCAGAAGGCTAGGAAATGGGTAAGAAAATACACTAATCAGTCAACACTAAAGATAATTCATTTCAAAGGCTGAAAATAATTTCATTATTTCCATGCCAAACTATGTCCAGTTATATCACCAACATAGCATATCAGAGGTTCTGCATAAGACTGAATAAAAATAGTAAGGTATTCTAATAATAAAAACTCTAAAAATATGGAACTATATATAATGTGAATATTGGTCTTTTCTTTTTATCAAATTCTCAGATAGAAATGAAAGTCTAATAAATTTAAGCCCAGAGACAATTTGAATAAAGGAATTAAAATCCAAAATCAAATCTCTTGGTCTTGTGACTTAAAAGTCCAAAGCCTAAAATTATTCAAGTTTCTTTTCCTACTGGTTTTAGTGAGGCACTAGATGCTTAAGCGGGACTGGGGTTCCTTCTATAGCTATGGTTTCAGCAAGCTCTCATGGAAGGAGTATATTTTCTCCAGAATTTCAGAAATAATCCCTATTCAGAACCAAATTTCTCCTGAATCTCCCACTTTAGAACGTTCAGAGTGTCCATAGTCCCCATCATAACCAAAATTTTAAAAAGATATCTCCAATCCAAAAGCAGGAAGTAGGGGAAAGCCAGGTACGCTGCTTTAGTGCCAATGAACTCAGGGGCTGGGGAGTGGGTGAGCCAAAAACCCACTGCCAAGAAAACCCACAATCAGTCGCCCCTCACCTCTCAAAACAAACCTGCTTGTCAGGTCTTTCTCTTTTGCCTCTGTATTAATCATTATCCAGAGGAACAGAGCCAATAGAATATATGTCAATAAACAGATTAAGAGGAGATTTAATATAAGAATTGACTCACCATGGTTATGGAGGCCGAGAAGTCCCATGATCTGTCATTTGCTAGCTGGAGAACCACTGAAGTTGGCTGTATGATTCAGTCTGCATGCAAAGGCCTGAGAAACGAGGGGGAGACTGGTGTAAATCCCAATGTCGAAGGCTGAAGAACCAGGAGCTCTGATATCCTAACTCTCAAAGACAGGAAGAGACAGAAGTCCCAGCTCCTGTAGTGGGAGAGGGGAAAGATAGAGGAAGAGAGTGAGAGAGGAAGACAGAGAATTCTCCTTGAAAACAATAGGATAAGATGATAGCCCACATTCCTGAGCAAGGGTCTTCTTTCCTAAGTCTTCTGATTCAAATGCTACTCTCTCCCAGAAACAGCCTCACAGATGCACCCTGATACAATGCTTTTTCAGCTCTCTGGGCATCCCTTACCTTAATCAAGTTGACACACAGAATTAACTGTCACAGCTTAATTAACTATTAACTTGGTTGTAATTCTCCAACTCTGAAGTTTCTAAGCAACTGCTTGAGGTCTGTGAGTCCCCTTATTTGTCTCATCCTCTCACAAGCCCAGGACTTCATCTGAGGGCCCCTGGACCATGGACTGCTGGTAAAGGCTTAACAACCAGTTAGGAGTTGATAGGGGGAAGCCCTGATTAGTAGGGTTTGCTGATTTTCATGGTGTAAAATCAGGGCCAATTTTAAGCTGCCAACTGAGATGTGCAGTAGCATAAAATTTAGAGTTTCCACCTAGTTATAAATAATCTCAAGAATATAGATAATTGCAAACTGTAGTATAATAATTAGGAAGTAATGACTTTTGAGTATATATTGTTTTAAAAAATCTTTAAAATATAATTATAGACTCACAGAAGTTGCAAAATAGCAGAGGAGAGTTATGTGTACCCATTTACCTCAAGGTAATACCTTACATAACTATCAACTATTATGAAACCAGGAAATTGAGATTGTATTATCTTTGCTTTTAAAAAATTGTTAAACTTTTAATTGCTGTAAAATACACATTACAGAAAACTTACTATTTTAACCATTTTTCAGTGGATAGTTCAGTAAGTTTTGAGTTTCTTCACATTATTGTGTAACCAATCCCCAGAATTCTTCCCTTGCAAAACTGAAACACTATACCCATTAAACAACTCCCCATTCCTCTTACCCCTTGAGCCCTGGTAAACCACCATTCCAGTCTGATGGTTTTTCGACTGCTCTGTAAATGTCACATAAGTAGAAAAGATAGAATTTGTCTTTTTTGTGTCTCTCTTATTTCACTGGCATAATGTCCTCAAAGTGCATTCATGTAGGATGTGTCAGAACTTCCTTCCTTTTAAGGCTGAATACTATCCCAATGCATGTATATACCATGCTTTATTTATCCATAAACTATTGATAGCCACATGGGTTGTTTCTACTTTTGGCTATTGTAAATAATGCTGTTATGAACATGAGTGTTGCCTTTGTTTTTAATATAACCTTATCTAATTGTAAGTTTGTATAATTTAATTTTTAACAATGGCTGTGTTTAAAAACTAGTTTGCAAACTTACTGATAATTTAACAATTGGCTATTGAGAACCACTGTACCAGCTCTAGCACACCAGTGGATCTGAGCCACTTCAGGCATGGGAATGGGCAGTATTTGTTCCAAGACAACAGCAGAGGAGAAATAGAACCAGAGCTCTAATGTGTCCCATTTGGGGCTGCCTCCTGTTTTAGGCTAAAGCCACCATACCCTGCACTGGCCTGTGTAAAGCAATCCCCCTATAAAGGATTTCTTATAATTTTCTTTCTCTATATTCTTGGGGTTGATCTTTGGAGAGGGGCCAGTGTCCCTGACAGTTCAGCATCTTGTCCTTTATCTCTACCTTTTGCAAGGATGTTTCTGATAGTGAACAATAGAATTCCTTTCTCCTTTTATAGAAGGATGATTTGTTAATACTGGGCTCTATGCTTGTTAGCAAGGAGAGATAAGAAGCCTTCCTCAGTGATTAATGCAAAGAAATAGAGAAAAACAACAGAATGGGAAAGGCTAGAGATCTCTTCAAGAAAATTAGAAATACCAAGAGAACATTTCATGCAAAGTTGGGTACAATAAAGGACAGAAACAGTATGGCCCTAACAGAAGCAGAAAATATTAAGACGTGGCAAGAATACACAGAACTATACAAAAAAGTTCTTAATGACCCAAATAACCACAACGGTGTGATCACTCACCTAGAGCCAGACATCCTGGAATGTGAAGTCAAGTGGGCCTTAGGAAGCATCACTATGAACAAAACTAGTGGAGGTGATAGAATTCCAGTTGAGCTATTTAAAATCCTAAAAGATGATGGTGTGAAAGTGCTGCACTCAATATGCCAGCAAATTTGGAAAACTCAGCAGTGGCCACAGGACTGGAAAAGGTCAGTTTTCATTCCAATCCCAAAGAAAGGCAATCCCAAAGAATGTTCAAACTCCCACACAATTGCACTCATCTCACACGCTAGCAAAGTAATGCTCAAAATTCTCCAATCCAGGCTTCAACAGTATGTGAACTGAGAACTTCCAGATGTTCAAGCTGGATTTAGAAAAGGCAGAGGAACCAGAGATCAAATTGCCAACATCCGTTGGATCATTGACAAAGCAAGAAAGTTCCAGAAAAACATCTACTTCTCCTTTATTCACTACACCAAAGCCTTTGACTGTATGGATCACAACAAACTGTGGAAAATTCTTAAAGAGATGGGAATACCTGACCACATTACCTGCCTCCTAAGAAATCTGTATGCAGGTTAGGAAGCAACAGTTAGAACTGGACATGGAACAACAGACTGGTTCCAAATTGGGAAAGGAGTACGTAAAGGCTGTATATTGTCACTGTGCTTATTTAACTTCTATGCAGAGTACATCATGTGAAATGCTAGGCTGGATGAAGGTCAATCTGGAATCAAGATTGCTGGGAGAAATATCAACAACCTCCGATATGCAAATGATAACTACCCTAATGGCAGAAAGTGAAGAGGAACAAAAGAGCCTCTTGAAGAGTGAAAAAGCTGGCTTAAAATTCCACATTCAGAAAACTAAGATCATGGCATCTGGTTCCATCACTTCACGGCAAATAGATGGGGAAACAATGGAAACAGTGACAGACTTTATTTTCTTGGACTCCAAAATCACTGCATATGGTGACTATGAAATTAAAAAAGAGCCTTGCTCCTTGGAAGAAAAGGTATGACAAACCCAGACAGTATATTAAAAAGCAGAGACATTACTTTGCTGACAAAGGTCTGTCTAGTCAAACCTATGGCTTTTCAGTAGTCATGTATGGATGTGAGAGTTGGACCATAAAGAAAACTGAGTGCCGAAGAAGCGATGCTTTTGAACTGTCTTGTTCAAAAGACTCTTGAGAGTCCCTTGGACTGCAAGGAGATCCAACCAGTCAATCCTAAAGGAAATCAGTCCTGAATATTCATTGGAAGGACTGAAGCTGAAGCTGAAACTCCAATACTTCGGCCACCCGATGCGAAGAACTGACTCATTGGAAAAGACCCCGATGCTGGGAAAGACTGAAGGCAGGAGGAGAAGGGGACGACAGAGGATGAAATGGTTGGATGGCATCACTGACTCTGTGGACATGAGTTTGAGCAAACTCCAGGAGCTGGTGATAGACTGGGAAGCCTGGCGTGCTGCAGTCCATGGGGTGGCAAAGAGTCGGTCATGACTGAGTGACTGAACTGATGCTTGTTGTTTAGTCGCTAAGCCATGCCAGGCTCTTTGTGACCCCATGGACTGTAGCATCATCAGACTCTTCTGTCCGTGGGATTTCTAGGCAAGAATACTGGAGTGTGTTGCCATGCCCCCCTCCAGGGGCTCTTTCCAACCCAGGAATCAAACCCAGGTCTCCTGCATTTACAGGCAGATTTTTTTTTTTAACCACTGAGCCACTAGGGAAGCCCCATGCTTTCTGGAGCTCTTATCTTGGAGAAGGCGTGTCTGTGCCTCGAGAGGACATCTTTCTTGTTATACCAATGGCATTGTGGGTTATAGACATCTTTTCACGTGTCAACAGTGATTTTCACCTTGCAGATAACGCCAGTCTTTAGATGGAGGGAATCATCCTTGGTGAACTCCTTTGGTTTCCTCAAATGCCTAATAAGGTTAGAGAATTTCTGCTTCTGCTGCATACTGGAAGACTAGGCCTTAATAATTAATGAAGATATAACTCAAGTAGAGCAAAGAAGGCTTTATTTTATTCACAGTTTGTAGCAGAGTGTCAATTTTCCAGAGTGTAATTTTTTTCCAAGTGCAGTATACGGTTAGAAGCTCTAGTAGGCCACTTACATAGAACAAGTACACTTTTGGTGAGTGCTATTCATAAACCATAGTCATGTACTTTGGGGGCTCCTTAAATTTCACGTGTGTGTGCGTGTGTGTCTTAGTCGCTCAGTCGTGTTTGACTTTTTGTGACCACGTGGGTGTAGCCTGCCAGGCTCCTCGTTACTAGATCTGATAGGAAGCTGTAATTAGCCTCTATTTTTCTTCAGAGAAGAAGCTAGAAATGTAGCATCTTGTGAGGTTCAAGTGAGAGACTACAGGAGAAAACCTCAGGAAGGAAGGGGGGCAGGACGAGCTGTTCACCGGGGTGACCCACAGTATCGGGGAGATGTGCGGCACACCCAGGCTGGGGGGCTCACCCGAGGCCGCCCGTCTGGCCAGACGGTCACCTGTACTTTTTACTCCTCTTCTGCAGAGGGTAAGCAGCAGATCCGGGACTCTTCTCTTCCCCACTGTGTATTACTAGGTACTTTAGCCAATGAATTTAGTAAGACGTATCAGTGTATGTCTTCCTGTGTTTCTTTTGCTGATTACACAGCATACATACACCCCACAATGATAGCTCGCCATCTGGGTGATCTTTTTACTAGTGAGTTTTAAGTTCTTTATATATTCTAGGTATAAGTCCCTTATCAGATATATGGTTTACAAATATCTTTTTCCCCTTCTGAGTGAGGTGTTTTCACTTCAATATTACATTTTATCAATCTTTTCATTACTGCCAATTCGATAGGCAGAAAAAGTGTCTCACTGACTGATTTGTATTGCACTTTGTCCAGGTTGAACACATTTTTATATACTTACTAGGTATTATGAGTGCTTCTAATGTATGTTGCCTGGTTCTGTATTTTGCCAAGTTTTATTGGTTTGTTCCTTTTTTTAAAAAAAAAATCTAATAAAATTTCAACAAAATATTCTGTTCTGGCCTTCTTCCTGGCTGACACACCTTCCTAAGGACCTGGAAGGCTGAGTTTAATTTCCTAGAGCGTGGCGCTGCAGGGAGGGCTGGTCCTGAGCCTGGCTTTAGGTCTACGGGCTTCCCACTTTCTCTTTTCCCCTGAGGCAGTGCACAGGGTGTCTATACCCTGATTCTTATAACCACACTCCTTCTGTTTCCCTACAAAGATCCCTCCACCCTTATCCCCAGAGAACTGGGAGCCAGGTACCAGTAGACGGTAACAGACTCTGGATGGGCTCATTCTTGTGGCCCTGTGGACACATTGCTCCATGCCCCGAGCAGAAAGGTGAATCAAATGAAGGTTCAGAGTTCACACAGGGCCCCTTGTTACAGAGGTCTTGCAGAGATCTAGTGGTTAATAATTTTGTAACACGAAATGCCATGCTAAAAATAAATGTTTTTTAATACTAACTTTTAGGTGGGAAAACACACAACAGTTTCCATACAGTTAACTTACAGAAAACCTTTCATAACCCAGTTATAAGTGTGGAACTCTGCTCTGTCAAGTCCATGTTAATATGATCATTGCCCTCACATTTGTTAATATGTGGCTATGGCTGTAAATTTTCACATGAGCACAGTCAGTCTGAAAACATATAAAGTATCTTGATCTTGAGAAGCTTGCTGGTGAAATCAAGCTAAATTTAGAACTCAGTTTTCAAATACAATTTACTACAAGATTGATGGTTACAAATCTAAATGGTGATCGTTGCTCATTCCAATGCAACAGAAAACCAAACCAAACCAAAACAACAAAACAAAAACATAAAAAAAAAAAAAAAAAAACCACACCATAAACAAACCTCCAAATCAACAAAAACCAGGCTGGAAGTGAATAGCTGGTTAGCACCGAGCCATATTAGTCCCTTGGGAAGTCTCATGTCTAGATTTTAGGAACAGGGTTGAAGTAAATAGGTCAGATTAGTAGAATTCCAGTTGAGCTATTTCAAATCCTGAAAGATGATGCTGTGAAAGTGCTGCACTCAATAGGCCAGCAAATTTGGAAAACTCAGCAGTGGCCACAGGACTGGAAAAGGTCAGTTTTCATTCCAATCCCTAAGTAAGGCAATCCCAAAGAATGCTCAAACTACCGCACGATTGTACTCATCTCACACGGTAGTAAAGTAATGCTCAAAATTCTCCAAGCCAGGCTTCAGCAATATGTGAACCATGAACTTCCAGATGTTCAAGCTGGTTTTAGAACAGGCAGAGAAACCAGAGATCAAATTGCCAACATCTGCTGGATCATTGAAAAAGCAAGAGAGTTTCAGAAAAACATCTATTTCTGCTTTATTGACTATGCCAAAGCCTTTGACTGTGTGGATCACAATAAACTGTGGAAAACTCTGAAAGAGATGGGAATAGCAGACCACCTGACCTGCCTCTTGAGAAACCTGTATGCAGGTCAGGAAGCAACAGTAAGAACTGGACATGGAACAACAGACTGGTTCCAAATAGGAAAAGGAGTACGTCAAGGCTGTATATTGTCACCCTGCTTATTTAATCTATATGCAGAATACATCATGAGAAACACTGGGCTGGAAGAAGCACAGCTGGAATCAAGATTGCTGGGAGAAATATCAATAACCTCAGATATGCAGATGACACCACCTTATGGCAGAAAGTGAAGAGGAACTTAAAAGCCTCTTGATGAAAGTGAAAAAGGAGAGTGAAAAAGTTGGCTTAAAGCTTAACATTCAGAAAACTAAGATCATGGCATCTGGTCTCATCCCCTCACGGGAAATAGATGGGGAGACTGTGGAAACAGTGTTAGACTTTATTTTTTTGGGCTCCAAAATCACTGCAGATGGTGATTGCAGCCATAAATTAAAAGACGCTTACTCCTTGGAAGGAAAGTTATGACCAACCTAGATAGCATATTAAAAAGCAGAGACATTACTTTGCCAACAAAGGTCCATCTGGTCAAGGCTATGGTTTTTCCAGTGGTCATGTATGGATGTGAGAGTTGGACAGTGAAGAAAGCTGAGTGCCGAAACATTGATGCTTTTGAACTGTGGTGTTGGAGAAGACTCTTGAGAGTCCCTTGGACTGCAAGGAGATCCAACCAGTCCATCCTAAAGGAGATCAGTCCTGGGTGTTCTTTGGAAGGACTGATGCTGAAGCTGAAACTCCAGTACTTTGGCCACCTCATGCAAAGAGTTGACTCATTGGAAAAGACCCTGATGCTGGGAGGGATTGGGGGCAGGAGGAGAAGGGGACGACAGAGGATGAGATGGCTGGATGGCATCACCGACTCAATGGACATGGGTTTGAGTAAACTCCAGGAGTTGGTGATGGATAGGGAGGCCTGGCGTGCTGCGATTCATGGGGTCGCAAAGAGTCGGACAAGACTGAGCGGCTGAATTGAACTGAATGAGGCGGGGGGAGGAGCTTTGAGAAAGTTCAGAAGTTTACTGTTGGCCTCTATATGGGACTTAATGCTAATTAACTTACCTGAAAACAAGTCTGCTTAGTAACTAATAGAATAAATAATTATGGTTTACCGTTTTCATAATTTAGTCTGCATCATTTTTCTGACAGTGGTAAAAATTAACAATAGTACACAGAAAACATGTAATTGTAAGATGCAGTCATAATACTTTTTGTTTATTTGATTTTGATAGGTTTTGCTTAATTAAGATAGTCCAGTAAAGAGTTTTTCTTCAGGGCTGTAAACTGTACATCTTTGTGTAAGTGAAGTAAATGCTGCATTGGGAACTAGGATACCTGAATTCAGATTCTGAATCACACGATAAGTTTGCGTCCTACTTATTTACCTCAGGGTCTTCGAGGTGTCTTGTGCACCATGAGGTTCTTGATCTCCCTCATAGGACTGTGTAACGAGCAATAGAAAACACTTACATGAAAACACTTGGAAAAGTACAGAGAGCTAGTACTCATCTCATGGGTTTGCTGTGAAGATTAAACAAGTTAATATTTATTTGGTGCTTGATGTGTAGTAACTGTTCAGCTCATGTTAATTATTTTTATTATCCCTACTTCTTACATTTAAACCCATACCGTATTTTGTACACCATCAAAAAACATTTCACCTTGGGAAAATCAGAAGGTAAGCTGAATACTGAATTCAACCTTGTAAGTGGATGACTTAAAAGCCATCTGATGTTTGCAAACCACTTTTCCTCTAAGTTATTTGTATTTTATCTTTTTGCATATAGTGATACTATACTCAGAAAATGTGACTATTTAGTGTGGATTTCTGATTAAAAGAGAAGCTTCTGTTTTTTAATTTATGCTCTGCCTATTTCTCTGACTAAAGGCATTTATTTTCGCTGATTCCGAGTTCTGAGCACCATCCCTTCATGTACTTCTCAGTGTTCCCACAGCAGGGCAGAGCAGCACCATAAAATGAACACTAGTCAGGCTGAGCCGTTAGAATGCATGTCGGCTGGCCCTCACCTTCCTGGATTCTGCAGGCTAATACGAGACCCTGCAAATGCTTTGTCTGAAGCTGTGTTTATTAAATCACAGGTCCTTCTGAAAAATGTTCATACCCTCTGAGCATTTTGTGTGTGTGTATGTTCAATATAATCAGAGGACGACAATTTACTGTTTAGTATGTAGAGCTGCCTTTCATTTTGTCTGATGCAGTCCTCCGTGGAAGGTAACAGAAACCCGGCCTCATGCTTGGGAGAGCCACTGTCTTTGCTGTCGTGACTGAGAGCATTCGTTTGAGAAACTATGCCCTTGCTACTTCTAGAGCAATCTGTAGGCAGGTTTCTGTGGAAACACTGGTAAATTAAAAAAATAAAAAGCAAATATATAAATGAACATATATGGGCAAAATTTTTCAATGACAAGCTATAAACCAAATCAATAAACTTTTATGTTTTTCAATCCTACTTGGCAATGCTTTCAGAAAAGTTCCTACGAAAGATAGCGTTTTGTTTGCTACCTTGTTCTCCATAAAGTCTAGGACCTTCACTGACACCAACAGTATTTTACTACTGTTTCATTAAAAGCCACCCCTAACGGATTTCTAATCCCTATTTTGAGCAAGTTTTACTCTGTGTATCCTGGTGTGTATGTGTGTGATTAGACTGCATGTTTAGGGCCTGTGTGGCAGACTTGCATACAAGTCAACAAGTGTTTGTTAAATACCATGTATTGAATACACTGCTAATACAGGGGGTTTCAAACAAGGAAAGAATGTAGACTTTAAAAATGTCCAGATTGGGGTTGAGAGGTAAGGCACAGGAGGTAAGACTTGTAGATGTTAAACAGTTACTAGCATTCTACATTTTTTACATTGAAAGTGGATAAGCACTAAGATTTTTCCAGTTCAAAAATTTTGATTCTATGATTTATAGGACAAATAAAAAGAATATATAAGCAGGTCCTAACTTTAATGGCAAAGCATTAGCATTACCGTGGAAGATTAACAGTAACAATAAAGATTCAAGGTTGATTTTTCTGGCCCCTCAAACTCTTACTAACTATAAATTAAGATGTAAAAGAAATAATTCTCATATTTCTCATTCCATTTGGAAAAAAATAACCAGAGTTTTTCCATTTTCTGTGGGCTTTTTACTATATTCTCAACAAAAAGTATTTAGGATAAAAACTGAGCATTGTAAACCCTTCCCAATGCCTTTTTAAAGTATACTAGCTATCTTAAAAGCTAGCTTTTAAGTTAATCAACAAGTTTTTGGGGGGAGCCATATTGTGTACAAGGCACAGGGAATGCAAAGACAAATATGGAAAAGGTTTTACTGTTCTATATTATATGTATTGACTTTATTATATTTATTGTGATTTCTAAGGAAAAGTACTAACTGTGGAATATACTCTGCCTACTATTCTCTCTCTTGGGATAACAAAAACATAGGAAATTATTCTCTTGTGTGTCCACATAAGAGAGCCACAATATCTGTGGCTTCTTAGAAGTCAGAGGTTATTCTCAGACCGTAATTTCAACATTGGCACAATCCTCCACACAAATGACTTCCAAATCCACATCCCTAGCTTTGAACACTTCTGAATTTCAGTCAAAAAATTCAACCACTCAGTGGAAATACATTTGGATATCCTCGCTCACCTCAGCTGAACTTAACTGTAAGTATCATTATCATCTGCCCCAGCTCCAGTCCCCAACAACTGTCTCTGATGATGTGGACTACCATAGTTGTGCTCATCTAAGGTTGAAACTTTGGAGTTACCTTAGACTCCTTCTTCTTCCTTATATCTCATGATCTGTCATTAAAGACTGTCAATTCTTACTTCTCAACTTCTCTCTTATTAGACTCCTTTTGACTTCTGGAGACTCCAGTCTAAGTTTAAGCTCTTATCAATCTGTCTTATCCCCTCACTTCCAACTCTTTGTCTTCTAAGCTCGTCAGCCATCATTTTCATAGCAATCTTCTGAAAGCACTACTTAAGACTTCTAAAGGCACTTCTATTTCAAAGATACTATAATTCCATCATTCAAGAACCTTTAGAATTTCCCTGTTATTTGGAAGATCAAGCACAAATCGGCATTCAAGGATTTCCAGTCTGGTTCCAACACACATTTCTAATACAGTTCTCCAGTATGCTCACATCAGGACTCTCTGCAGCATGTCTGACAGCACATTTGTGCACTAGAATTCTTCCCCACTTTGCTTATCTGTTGTTTTTTTCTCTGTATTCACATATCAATCATCTGTCCAAGCAGATCCCTGGTATCGTTTTTGTTTTTTTTCCAACTGAATCTTCCTTAACGGCTTTGTTTGCAGTAATCTTTCCCCATTGGCGGAATCAACAGCAATGTCTGTGCTTATATATGGCTTTTTTTGTGTGTGTATGATGTTTATAATTCTCCTATTTAAATGGAGACTTTCCATCACTTGTTATATCCTCTGTTGCACATAAAGCAGCTCTCAGCATGTATTTGTTGATCAGCCAACTGAATGAATGATTTAATAAATGGAAAATGAATGAAGACTTAGGCCAAACTGACTTGAACTCAAAGTCTTGCATATGATTTTGACCACTTAAAACTTCAAGAATGGCTTTATGTTTTCCCCAAATGCTTTGACTGGACTGCAATCAAGTCAGGAAGAAGACATCATCTGTTCTTCTGAAGGAAATTAAAGGTTTGGGGAGTCAGTCAGGAAATTTCTGCTGGAGTGCCCAAAGAGCACTTGTAGTCATAGATTTCTCCGAGCCTCAAGTCTCTGAAGAATCAACAAAGAATACAAAACATCCACAGAGAAATAAAGAGTTGAAGATTTGCCTTTGCCCTGCCCAGAAAATTGAAAACCAGAATTTAATATCCTTGATCTTCTTCCCAGGCTTTTGGGAAACGCCTCTACCATGAAGGCACCAAGCTTCCCTCCGCATTAGGTCAAGAAATTTTGACAAAAATCCACTGACCTGTGTTGGATACTCATCACTAGAACTGTCAGCTTCAGTATGGAACACCTTGTCATTAGGGCATGCCATGTCCAAGGGCATGGTGTGATGAGAATTACTTTAGGGTACAAGGCTAAAAGTTTATCTGCCTGGATTAGCGCACCATAACAGTCCTCAGAGTACATGAATGTTTACTGAATAACTTCATAAGGGTAATGGGATTGGAAGGGAAATTGATTAACTTACTTCGTATCTTCTTTATTGACATTATTATCATTTAGGCTTGTACATTTGTATAGAGTAAGCATGATGAAATATTAAAAAGTTATTTTATTCTATTTTCAGATTGTTTTATTGTACTGAGGTTCCAAAACTGAAATAAAGAATCTGACTGAAGATCTTCATTCTATTACTAATTAGTTATGTGTACATGTACAATGTGAAGTTATGTTATTTATTCCCTTTCTGTCTGCCTATAATCTAACTTGCACGGTACAGCAAGTATTTCCCCTCGGCCAACTTTCCATAAGCATCACTGCTTTGATCTGTGAGGTTGTTGAGCGAATAAAATGACTTGTAGGAGTTCTAATTATGCTGCCTTTCTATGGCTGGTTTTCTATACAGCGGAAGAAAGGGGACTTCCTTTCCCCCTTCACACATTTCTTGTTGGGGAAGGAAAGGAGCCCTTATTGACACTTTGACAATGAATTAGTGTGAGGCTGGGCTTCCACAATAAACAAAGAGTAAATACATGATTTCTATGTTCTCAACAGCAGGTATTCTGATCCTGTAAATTTTCCTTTTCTTAGGAAATTCACTGAAGATCATTGTATCTGAACCTGTGCTTTTGCTGCTTCTTTAAAGCCCAAGCAAAAGCATTGTGTTTGCTCAGTCTCTTCCTCCAAAAAAATCTTCCTGAAGAACTGTACTACATTTCCTGGTCTTGAAGGATTTCCAGGGTGCTATGATTTCTGATGAGTCCTTACCAGTTTGAAACAAAAGACGGTTTAATATCAGCACCATCATGGTGACAGAAGCACATGAAAAAATTAGCAATATTAATGAATGATTGACACAAAGTATGGGATGCTGAAGATGATCGTTTTGACAAGGAACCATCCATTCATTCATTCCACAAATAATTCCTTAGCACTTACTTTGTGCCAAGTACCATTAAAGCAACTGGGGATACAATGGTGAATAAAGTAAGAAAATTCCTTGCCTTCATGGATCTATGCTGTACCATGCAAGTTAGATTATAGGCAGGCAGAAAGGAATAAGTAATATAACTTCACATTGTTTTATGTGTTATTGAGCTGACTGTGGCTCAGATCATGAACTCCTTATTGACAAATTCAGACTTATATTGAAGAAAGTACGGAAAACCATTAGACCATTCAGGTATGACCTAAATCAAATCCCTTATGATTATACAGTGGAAGTGAGAAACAGATTTAAGGGACTAGATCTGATAGACGGAGTGCCTGATGAACTATGGATGGAGGTTTGTGACATTCTACAGGAGACAGGGATCAAGACCATCCCCAAGAAAAAGAAATGTAAAAAAGCAAAATGGCTGTCTGAGGAGACCTTATAAATGGCTGAGAAAAGAAGAGAAGTGAAAGGCAAAGCAGAAAAGGAAAGATATATGCATCTGAATGCAGAGTTCCAAAGAATAGCAAGGAGAGATAAGAAAGGCTTCCTCAGTGATCAGTGCAAAGAAACAGAGGAAAAAATAGAATGGGAAAGACTAGAGATCTCTTCAAGAAAATTAGAGAACCAAGGGAACACTTCATGCAAAGATGGGCTCAATAAAGGACAGAAATGGTATGGACCTAATAGAAGCAGAAGATATTAAGAAGAGGTGGCAAGAATACACAGAAGAACTGTACAAGAAAGATCTTCATGACCCAGATAATCACGACAGTGTGATCACTCACCTAGAGCCAGACGTCTTGGAATGTGAAGTCAAGTGGGCCTTAGGAGGAAGCATCACTACGAACAAAGCTAGTGGAGGTGACAGAATTCCAGTTGAGTATTTCAAGTCCTAAAAGATGATGCTGTGAAGGTGCTGCACTCAATATGCCAGCAAATTTGGAAAACTCAGCAGGACTGGAAAAGGTCAGTTTTCATTCCAGTCCCAAAGAATGCTCAAACTACAGTACAATTGCACTCATCTCACATGTGTAAAGTAATGCTCAAAATTCTCCAAGCCAGGCTCCAACAATACATGAACCCCGAACTTCCAGATGTTCAAGCTGGTTTTAGAAAAGGCAGAGGAACCAGAGATCAAATTGCCAACATCTGCTGGATCATGGAAAAAGTAAGAGAGTTCTAGGAAAATGTCTATTTCTGCTTTTTTGACTATGCCAAAGCCTTTGACTGTGTAGATCACAATAAACTGTGGAAAATTCTTCTAGAAATGGGAACATCAGACCACTTGACCTGCCTCCTAAGAAATCTGTATGCAGGCCAGGAAGCAACAGTTAGAACTGAAAATGGAACAATAGACTGGTTCCAAATAGGAAAAGGAGTACCTCAGGGCTGTATATTGTCACTGTGCTTATTTAACTTTTATGCAGAGTACATCATGCGAAATGCTGGGCTGGAGGAAGCACAAGCTGGAATCAAGATTGCTGGGAGAAATATCAATAACCTCAGATATGCAGATGATACCACCCTTATGGCAGAAAGTGAAGAAGAACTAAAGAGCCTCTTGATGAAAGTGAAAGAGGAGAGTGAAAAAGTTGTTTTCAAACTCAACATTCAGAAAACTAAGATCATGGCATCTGGTCCCATCACTTCCTGGCAAATAGGTGGGGAAACAGTGGCTGACTTTACTTTTTTGGGCTCCAAAATCACAGCAAATGGTGACTGCAGCCATGAAATTAAAAGACGCTTACTCCTTGGGAGGAAAGTTATGACCAGCCTAGATAGCATGTTAAAAAGGAGAGACATTACTTTGCCAACAAAGGGCCATCTAGTCAAGGCTATGGTTTTTCCAGTGGTCATGTATGGATGTGAGAGTTGGACTATAAGGAAAGCTGAGTGCTGAAGAATTGATACTTTTGAACTGTGGTGTTAGAGAAGACTCTTGAGAGTCCCTTGGACTGCAAGGAGATCCTGCCAGTACATCTTAAAGGAGATCAGTCGTAAGTGTTCATTGATGTTGAAGCTGAAACTCCAATACTTTGGCCACCTGATGCGAAGAACTGACTCATTTGAAAAGAGCCTGATGCTGGGAAAGATTGAGGGCAGGAGAAGAAGGGGATGACAGAGGATGAGATGGTTGCATGGCATCACCGACTCAATGGACATGAGTTTGGGTAAACTCCAGGAGTTGGTGATGGACAGGGAGGCCTGGTGTTCTGCAGTCCATTGGGTCTCAAAGAGTCAGACATGACTGAGCGATTGAACTGAACTGAACTGAAGGAAATAACTCAGCATTGCAACTGGATGGTCACAGAAGACTTCTATGAGGATAGGACATTTATACTGAGACTTGATGGCTGTAAAGAAACTAGACTTGTGAAAAGCCAAGGAAAAGAGTCCCAAGATCTTAAGGGAAAGGTGAAACTGGACAAGCTGGAGAGTGGGGAGGATCCAAATTATGTTTATTGAACCTTGAAGGACAAGGTATAAAAATTGCTCTTTATGGAACTCAAGGTAAAATGGAAAGCTTTAATGTTTTTAATCAGGGTTATGGTAGGAAGTGAACTTTATTTTGAAAGATCAGTCTGGTTGCTGTGAAGATGTGGGAACAGGGAAGGTTAGAAGCAGGCCAGTTAGGACATATATGTGCTGAACATCTTCTGTTTGTCTCTACAGATTTACCTTATAACCTGACCTGTTCTTTGTGTCTAAACTGATTATGAGTTACTTCAACAGTGTTCCCATACCCTCTGGCTTCAGTAGGGTTTGACCAACACTCACTTGGAGATGAGAGAGAGAGACTGAGGGTAATTATTCACCTGGATTCTTTTCTGCAAGGGCTATGTGCTTTAACTAAGGTCCTTGCTTCCCTTGAGTGCTTACTCTTTATGATTCTTTCTCTGTTGGGTTCTGCTAACCTTTTACTGTCCTCATCCCTTGATAACAGCTCTGATGCTGTCAGCCTGGGTTCCTGCAATCCTTAGTTTCCTTAACCCTGTATGCTTGTTTGAAGCACCAGATCACCAGTGTCAGACAAATTTTTTCAGGCTA
This sequence comes from Cervus canadensis, assembly GCF_019320065.1. NCBI lineage: Eukaryota > Metazoa > Chordata > Mammalia > Artiodactyla > Cervidae > Cervus > Cervus canadensis. The sequence continues at coordinate 83,948,911 of NC_057389.1, read as the reverse complement.
AATCATTCTTTATATTTCCTTCTTTCACTGTGTTTTTCTGCCTTTTATAGATTCTTTACTTCCTTGCCATCTCAACCACTCATTTAACACAGTGACTGTCAAGTATTATCTTGATTCATGATGAATATTTAACATGCTTTCAAAAGTGTATATAAATAATTAACTTCAAGATTATTCCATTTTTCTTTTTGCTTTTAGAAAAAAAAGAACACTAGATTTTTTTTTGCAAAGCCTTTCAGATTTTCTCAAAAAGAAATGAGAAAAACATTACATCAGTATTCACATTCCTTCTACTTTAACGTAAGTTTAAGTTTGTCAGATTTGAGGTTTTAGACAATTGATGAACTGAGTCACAGTGTTATAATCAAGTTAGTTACCTGACTCCCTCTTGCTGTCAGGCGTTTCCCTCATGCAGTTAGCTTCACATGAAGTGGAGTCAGTAGGTGGAGACGGAAGTGTGTACAGCTTTCTTCTCCTTGACTAATGAGCTCAATTTCCTAACAGCTTCTGAGAGATCCAGTAAACTCTCAAGGCCAGTCAAAATTCTAGTTCGTATTTCACCACCATTAGCGGAGTTCCTGCCCTCTAACCTGGCAAAGCACACCAAACGATCTACAAGCCTACGAGGAAGGTGACTCTACTCTTGACCACTCTTTCAAAGATCCACAGGGTTAAGTGAAAGACAAAGCCAGCTCCTAGTCCGGGACATCATCAAAGGGGCTAGACATGCAAACAGTACCTAATGCTGTCTCTCTCTCTTTCTCCTTTCTTTGCTCTCCCACCTACTATTCTTCCCCATTAGTACTGGTTTCTTATACATACTACCACAAACTTAGTGGCTAAAAATGACACAGAGGTATTATATTACAGGTGAGAGGTAAAAAAAAATGGGCCTTGCTGGAAGAAACCAAGATGTTGGCAAGGCTGCATTCTTTCTGGAAGCTCTAGAGGTGAATATTTTTCTTCATCTTTTTCAGTTTCCACAGGTCACCTGCATTCCTTGGCTCTTGGCCTCTCCGGCCATCTTCAAATCAGCAACTGCAACATTCTGACCTGTACTTTTGTCATCACATCTTCTCTGACTTTGACAAAGACTCTTCCGATTCCCCTTCTCACTTTTAAGGACCTCATGACTACACTGGGCCCATGCCAGATAAACTGGGGTGCTCTCCCCATCTCAAGGTTAGCTGATTAGCAGCCTTAAGTCCATCTGCAATCTTAACCTCCTTTTTCCATGTAACCTAACACCGTCACAGGCTCTGGGCATTAGGAACATAGACATTTAGGGTGGGGAGCATCATTCTGTCAAAAACACCATCTTCTACCTAAACCTAAGCCACTGCAAAGCAAGTATACTTAAAGGTCAAAAAGAAGTCTAGGATGATGAAAATGTGCTGGAACTAAATAGTGGTAATGGCTGCACAACTTTGTGAATGTGCTAGTAAACTACTGAATTGTACACTTTAAAACTGTGCATTTTATGGCCTATAGATTACATCATGATAAAAAATATGTATACAAAAACGTAAGTTGACTATATGGGTTGTATCACTCAGCTGTTTTATCTGTTGCTTTACTTTCACATAAGCAGAAATATCACTCACAGTCACTTCTTTCCAGCTCACCCAATTCCATTTTCCCCTGAGTGGGAATGAATGAATCCAGACATACCAATTTCAAGAAAGATTACCGAAGAGACAGATATGCAATAAAAGAGGGTGTATTGGTACTTCAAGAATGTTTTTTAGATAACTGAGCCTTTCAGCCCCATACCAACCTTAGTCATACACTAGCAGATCTTGTTGGGCTCTGTATAATTTGGAATAATTCTCAAGTAATTGAAATATGCACCTGAAAAACCCTCTTAAGAGGGTTTATGTGGATGTTTGAATGGTACATGTTAGTAAATATTCTGAAGTAAATAGAGACAATAATGAATCGGCTTCAGATGCATCCCAAAGTAAGCAAGTAAAAGTTCCATGCAACCAGAGCATATTCATTTGGTGACACTAAATCATGAAGAATACAAAAGAAAAAAAAAAAAGAGCTGTAAGGGTCCTCCATCTGAGACCACAGGCTTAAATCGCAGAGAATCAACTAACAAGCCTCATTTGACCTGACAACAAGCCTCACGCAGAGGTGAGAATGTTAGTGCAAGGGTCCCAGGCCACAGGGATAATCATTATGTGGTCCAGAGGTTTGCAAAACTTCTCTATGCAACACACCTCCTCAAAAAAGAATATATGTGGAGGTTTGCAGCAAGCGTTCTGGGCTTCACTTCTCAAGCATCAACTTGGTTAGAAGGGAGAAGGTGTTAGAAACAGGGAGTGTGGAGATGGAGAAGGTACAGTGTCAATTAATACCGAAAACTGAACCCCTGAACTGCCACTCATATTGGAGTATATACTACATCTATTTATCCTGGCTGTCTCCTTTATCTCTGTTTTCACCTTGGGGGAAATCCAAAACTTAGATGAAAATGGTATCTATTAAAAGAACTTTTTATTCACTCTAGAAAGTGCCTTTATTTTTCAGGAAGTCTCATAACACTTATTAATCCTCCCATACTGCTGTCATGAATGACAAATCTGAGATAAACTTCCCTTTTTGCTTTGAGTTTGCATCTAAAAGAATATGATTCTGAAAGAGAGGTTTTAAGAATTTATAGTGAACTCACTGAGTTATTTACTGCCTAAATTTTCCTTCATTCTCACCAAGGGAGCACATTTATTATATTTTCTCCCTCTGTGCATTTATATTTCTGTGAAGTTTCCAGAAATGGAAGGAAGTGGGGAATTGGCATACTTATTTTGCAGTCAGGGAGACTCTTCACTTTTTAATAGCTCATAATACCAATGGGATAGTTGAATCAAATACAGGTTTTGGTTAGAGATTTTTCTAGCTTGATTTTTTCAAACTGTGATCAGTCCATTTCCACATTGCTCCTACAGCTGGATGTAGTTTATACTTCAAAATCTCTGAAAACATAGGTTACAAGTTTTCTAGTTTTAGATGGGTTGGGAAAGTCCTTTGATGTTTTTGAGGTGAAAATTACCCATCAAAGAAGTGGAGTTAAGCATGTGCACCAGAAAAAAAAGAGTATATCCTATTTTTATACTTGAACTAACAAGGAGAAAAACAAAACCAAAGTCCCTGCAATTGAAACAATATATTTTATTAATTTCAACCTTCCATAGTAATTTTATCCCAATCTCTCACGGGCCCTTGGAAATGTTAAGACAACCAAACTAAAATTATCAGTAGGTTTGTTATCCAAACCATGACTTATCCACAACAAATTGTGAAATCTCAATTTCTTTCTCATGTAGTATGTTTGCACTATTTCTCCAAACACACACACACACCCTACATCAATTGCTTAGTCTTACGGATTGCAACAAAGCTTAATGCAGTAAAAATCCCATTATGGGATACTGTGCTCTCCCACAGATTTGGACAGCATGAAATATAGAATTCATTTCTTTCCCAAGCTTAAGTAGTTGGGTACCAATCCAGAGTAATTGAAATTTTGGTTTCTTGTCTAGGATCATCAACTCTACTGTTTCCCTTCCTTTCTCTATGAGTGGAAGTCTTCATAGACTTCATAGTCTCTTGTAATTTATGTAAAATATGGACATTTACACAAAATGAGTTCCTAGAGTTATGCAAAGCCTTATTCCTCACCCAGCAGCAATTTCATAGGACAAACACCTTCTGGATTGACGGTCAAATTGCTTCACTCACAGATTGTTGAGTTGTTCTTTTCTTTCTTTATCCCCCACCTTTTACAAGGCTTTCTCCCTGTGGTGCCCATCGAGAGCCCTGAGCACCCCTTACAAACCACCCCTCCTATTATTTCCTGGGCCAATCCTGTCTTGCCTGCCTTACCGTGTGGGGCTTCCAGTCCCTCTCAATTTAGCAATATTCACATTTTCGTGTGTTGGTCCCTCAGTCCTATCGGACTCTGCAACCCCATGGACTATGTAGTCTGCAAGACTCCTCTGTCCATTTTCTTGGTAGATACTTTTTCAGTAAATGGCCTCTTAGACATATACTATATTACAGTTTACTTTTTATTTTGGTTGCCTGGGGACTTTTAGAAAGAAACATCTGTGTCTTTTTCATCCCAGACTCACACATACACACATATATACATAACATTAGATTGCAAAAGGAAGTTTTTAGTCTTAAGTTTCCTGAGCCTTTAAAAAAAACTTAAAATTATTATTTTCTTTATCTCCAGTTTCACTGAGATATAATTGACAAATAAACTGTATTCATTTAAAGTACACAACATAAGGATTTGATATATGTATATATTGCTAAATGATGTCTCATGGCAGGGGAAACATGAGTACCAAAAGTGCTGGTATCACATTCTCACAGCTTAAAACAAGAGGGAGGGAAAAAAAATCCTTTACCTCTTGGCTGGGGTTAGAAAACTCCTGGGGAAGGTCTCTGATTGTTTCCACTTGGGACACATGCTCAGTCTGGAGCAATCAAGGGCCCAGAGATTGGAGACTAAGTCTGTCTGTGTTATGTGTCCATGGTTAGGATATTCTGGGTCTGTTTACAAGGGTAAATGGAAGGCAAGCTTGTGGATTAGCTATCCAAAGGACTTTTCCAATGAAATGACTGCAAAAGCTACATAACACAAAACAACCACCATGTCAAATGAGTTGCTGAGATGGTAAGAAATTTAAAAATTCAAGAAGCCAAAAAATAAAGTGAAAGAAGAAATCCTGGGGAGTGGTTTAGCCTGAAGGAATCTATCCAACCTTAGTGACTGTGAACTTTTATTTTGATTGCTACAGCAGGTAGAAGAGACAAAGTATGTTTTTATTATAAATTTTCCCTCAAAAAAAAAGGTGACCTGAAAATATAAGCAAGGAACAAGAGATCATAAAAATGATCTAACTGACTCAAATAAGAGTCACATAGAACCTCATGTCAGAGACCGTCTGTCTAGATTTTATTCCTTAAAGACATAAGGACAACCCTAAGCCATCTCTCTGATGTGTCACTGATCTCTGGGGACTCTGAACGGAGGCTTTGGGTCTGTGATAAAACTGCCTTTATGCGTTCTCTGTGTTCCCTTTTCTGCTTTATTTACTCATTCTACAATTATGCTGTGCACCATGCTGTCTCTGCCCTTAAGGAGGTCACAGCGCAGGAAAAACTCAAGTTCACAATCAGATAATGACACCACTGGTGACAAGTGCTGCAGAGGAGCAGACAAGAGGTGAGAGGAGCTCAGGAGGAAACTCCTAAACCCACCTGAGTAACTAGGCTGGTCTTAAGTGTGACCTGAAGGCAGACAATTGAGGCGGGGCACTTCAGGCTGTGGGAAGAACAGGGTGCGCGTGGAGAATCTCCAGGGGTTCGTATTACTGACTCACAGAGGGAGTGTGTCGAGGAGGAGAAGATACAGGGACCAGGCCTGAGATTTTGCCCTGTAGGGTTGTAGGGTATTAAAGGATTTAAAGGTCAGTGACATGATTGTGGCTGCAGGAAGGAGCACTCACCAACACTATAGCAGCTATTCAGACCAGGGGTGACGATGAACTAAACCAAGGCAGTGGGGGCAGGGGGATAAATCTGAGATACTCAGGAGGTTAAATTCCCATGACTGAAGAAGTCCAGCAACAGAGAAAGGCAAGGCAAGGATGACTCTTTGGTTTCTAGTTTGTGTGATTAGGTGTAAAGTGTGAATAAAAGTTTATTATGAAAATGAAAAATAAATGTTGTTTGTAAGAATGTAATTTTAAAACTATAGGGGAGTTGGAGCAAAAAATCCCAAGGAGGTAGGAAATAACCTAAACTGGTCAGTTAAGCACAAAGAAATGTTATTGGACAAAAGTGGGAAGGGCTGGTTTTCAGAAAGACTCAGGGCTGATAAAATTAGCCAAAGTGAGGAGGAAGAGGATTATCTTTGTTTCCTGGTGCCATTAAAAGCAACTGGGATGGATGCCCAGGATCCTATTACAGCAGTTTCAGCTTCCTCTAAAGACAGAACTTTAGTTTCTTCTTAATTCTCCAATGAGTTTTTGGTATTTTATAGAGAGTTATTTCTTCAAAGGAAGAGCAAAATCTGAGTTTGTCCTCAGGCTTACAAATGCTCTAGTTAAAACATATCAGGGCAATCAAATATACATAGGTTAGTCTCACCCACGCTTGTCTCCACTATCTGTCCTAGGTGGCTTGGCTTCTTGCTAAGTCTAGAGTGTTCCCAGAACACTCAAATATGTGGTTTACTAAAGAGGAGGTGGGAAAAGGAACATTATCAATTGTTGCTAGGCTTGTTGACTTGTTACTCCCCCATCTCTATCTCTGTGTCTGGCTTGAGCCATGAACCATGAAGCTGAGTCAAAGCTCACCATTCTTCGCCTCTTCGCCTCTGCCACTGCTCATATTGAAGAACCTGACTTGCTCTTCTTGACTTTTCCTTTCCATTTTTTCTCTTCATCTTGTCCTAAACCTTCATATGTATTTATTTTATAACCTGAGTGAATCCAAAGGCTCCATATTGCCAGCCTCAGCACTGTCACATGCAAAGAATTGGATCAACCAGAAGTAATGAAAATTAATTTGAATCCTCACTTATGTCTCATGAAGAACATTAAAGGAGACCCGATTCAAAATTCAGGCTTCCCTGATAGCTGGTAAAGAATCTGCCTGAAATGGGGGAGACCTGTGTATGATTCTTGGGTTAGGAAGGTCCCTTGGAGAAGGGAAAGGCTACCCACTTCGGTATTTTGGCCTGGAGAATTCCATGAAGTGTATAGTCCATGGGGTCGAAAAGAGTTGGACACGCCTGAGCAACTTTCACTTTCAATTCAAAATCCACAGGACTGCTTTTCAGACAAGCCACTTTTGCAGTCTTCTCACTCCCCAGCTCCCTTATAGCTCCACAGATGCATCCATGGATGAGTTTCTGGCCAGATTTCTTAGTCGCTGACCCTGACTTATTACTTGCTTCTGTCTAACAGGGTTGAAGTGGCAGGGAGGGAAGGCACATGCCAGAAATGTCTAAGTGGGCTGGGTTGAGAGATTCTATTGATTTTGGTTGCAATGTCCTTGAACTTTTAACACTTTATTGGAATTATTTACATGCTTGTTTCTCTCACCTAGATCAGTAGTCCTCCACAGAAGTATCCTAGCCCACTAAAGTGTTGGAATCAGGCTTGAGGAAGGGCTTGGGTTATTACTATTTTTAAGGGAGTTGTGCTTAACTCTTAGTCTATGCAATTATCTGGAGTGAGTGACCATAAAATTCTGGATGTACTGAAAGAGTGAAATACTAGACAGTAAAACCAAAAAGGTAGGCACAGCCACCGTACTCATTTCTATTCTTTAGCTGTAAAAGGAACAAATAAATGCACTTTTATTGTGTAATTGGGATCTTTTTAATGTCTTAAGTGCCAGTAGTTGTAACATAAGTCTTAATCACAAGTTAGTTGCTTTCAACTTGAAGTTATTAATATAAATTTTATAATTCACATACCCTTAAAAGAAATAAATGGAGGAATAAGAGACAAGGCAAAGACCGATTCTAAACTCATCTGATGCATGCAGATTTGGGGGACTTCTCATTTTTTTTTTTTTTCTCCTGGAAAAATAATGAGTTTTATATTATCAGCCCAGATCTCACGATGCAGGATTTGCTTGAAACTCTGCCTGATATTTGCTGTTAAAGTTCTCATATAAACTTTGTATTGATTCTGTACTAAAGGATATAGAAAACTGGTTTTAGGCAAACAGTGAATGTGTGCTGGACCAGCTTCCTTCTTTTAAATTTGCCTCATTATGTATCACTGTCACCCTCCTCATGCCTGTGCGCTCAGATGGCTTTGCTGTTCTCAGTAGCACTGCGTCTGGTTTACCACACCTGGGAAGCTGTCTCTTGGGGGTGCGGGAAGACAGAAGTTGTCGTTTGGGTGCCAGGACACGAGAAGTTTGTTTCTATTAATATACTTATAAAGTCAGCAAATTATATGTACTATATATATATATATATTACATACATAGGTGGAGAGAGAGAAAAAGAGAGGAGGAGATTGTCTCCAAATTCCAGTCCCTTTCCCCAAAGATCCTTATTCACATCTCTTAGTGTCTAAAAAGCACCTTAAATGTAATTATCAGTACAACAAAGTCTTAATTTATTCCCTTCCCAGGTTATCTTTTCACAGTCTATTCTGTTCTAATAAATGGTAGCACCATCCCCTCAATGGCAAGGACTAAAAGCTAGGTGTTACCCTTGTATCCTCTCCATTTATCACCTTCCACACCCATCAGCAAATACTTTGGGGTCTACCTCCAAAATACCTCTTGAATTTGCCCACCTCACTCTTTGCCCAAACTACCTTTTTTCCTGTCTTAGTGAAAGTTGCTCAGTCGTGTCCAACTCTTTGCAACCCCATGGACTGTATAGTCCATGGAATTCTCCAGGCCAGAATACTGGAGTGGGTAGCCTTTCCCTTCTCCCAGGGATCTTCCTGACCCAGAAGTCGAACCAGGGTCTCCTGCATTGCAGGCAGATTCTTTACCAACTGAGTTATGAAGGAAGCCTTTTGTAATCTATCTTATATCATTTTTTATCCAGATCGCCATAATAACTACTTTGTTAAATAAGAGTATTACTGATGGACAATTATAACTCAACATCTTCAATATGACATACTCTTGCTATGTGTAAATAATATAAATAACTATGATTTGATCAATTATTTATTTACTTCAGAAATAGTATCTGTTTTTAATACTAGTGACCTCTGAAATGATTATTTAATCCCAAATAATTATAATAGCAATAAAAACTAAAAAGCAAGTGGTAGTAAAAAATGACAATCTATATGGGGTGTGTGTGTGTGTGTGTGGTGTGAGTGTGCTGGCAGTGCTGAGGGAAATATAAGAGCTAACCTCATCATACATCTGAAATTTTAGAGAAAGGTCAGAAACTGTCCCCTTTTAAACAGCATAGAGATGGTTATAATATGGATATCTGACTCCCTGTTAAAAGAATATAGCTAATTTAAACCTCAATTTGTAAGCACAACGATGGTGTGACTAGGGTGTTAAATACATCTCAGTAAGGAGTCTTGGGAACATCCCTGATAATGGAGATGTTACATTGCAAATTAAGGTGGCTAACTGAACAAAGGTATCAAATTTTACTCTTCTTCAAGTGCAACTAAAAATACAGCAAGGGGTTAACATTCTTTTTTGTATGCTTAAACAGCAAGGAATGCTTTAAAGGGATTTAAAAGATAAAGAAAGACAGTGAGAACAAAAAAAAAAAAAAGAGAGAGAAAACACACACAAAATTTTGGAAGCTAGAAAACAGACAGATACATGGTAAGCAACTTAGCAGAGTACAGAGCTGAATACTAAGCCAGCAAGAGCAAAAACTGAGAAACAATCTGATTTTCATTGCAGGGTATTCAAAGACTCATAAACTGGAAGTACAAAATACCTCTGAAATGGAGCTCAAAGAGAATGTTAAATAATACTGATTTGATGAAAACTGAATGAAAAAGATATTTCTGAACTTACCATTATATGTTTCTGGGCAACGGATTCCTCTCTACCCACAATAGTTCAGGACTGGAGAGAGTAAAATACAGGGCCTCTAGCCTAGGGAACATAAGGCAAAGTTAATGGCATTGGTACAGTAACAAAAATAGGTAGGTTAAGTGATCTTATGCAGATTGTTTACTGAGATCTCAATTTCCCTGATCCCCTAGAACTCTAATAGACAGTACTGTACCCTCAAAAGAGAAGGTAAAAGTCTCATATTTAGGAAAATGGATTAGGCCCAGAGTTTGATTTGGGCAAGGCCTAATCCACTTTCCTAAATATAAGGAATACTGTACATCAGAGGATCTCAACAAACAAATAAGCGTCTCTCAACAACAAATACTGTATATCAGTTTCTCAATGAACAACCTACCTGATCACTCTACTTAAGAAGGTTAAACTCCACAAGTCAACTTACTCATTATGGACTTTGAATCAGCTTTTTAAACTTTCAGCGGATGGACATATAAAAATAAGTCAACAAAAAGGAAAATAAAGGTAGTTTGTTGAAGACAGACACTACATAGTTTAAAAAAACCTACCAAAAACTTAGATGAATATACCAGGTGCAAGAATTGGGAGATTAAAAAGTGAAAAGTCTATAGATTCAGTATAATCTCAACCAAAATCCAAGTAGGATTTTTTGGGCAGAAATTAGCGAGCTCATTCTAAATGTATATGGAAATGCAAAGGGCTGAAAGTAATAAAGATAACCCTGAAGAAACAGAATAAAGCTTGAGACATTGTACTTCCAGATATCAAGACTTATTGCAAAGAGAAAGTGACTATGACATTCACTGTAAATATGACAGTGTGATATTAAATGAGCATTGATAAACTGAACAACAAAACAGAATAAGAAGCTGAATAAAAAATAACAAACACATATAGGGTTAGTCTACATGTTGTTTCACTCCAATACAGTTAGAAAAGAACAGTGTTTTCCCCAAACTTCAGATAAACAATTAATGAACAAATGAAAAAATAATAAACCTAAGCATCTCCAATCTATAGTATATCTATTCCAGGAGTGTCTTCTTTGGCATATCAGAGTAAGCTCCTAAAGGACAAACCGCCACAGAAATTTTAGCAATGGCACAAATATCACCATGACTAGTCAACAAGAAATCTAGAATTACTCACACCAATCCATTTAGAATGATTTACAGTCCATCTAAGGAAGAGCTGGTACCATTAACAACTTCTGCCAGACTTGGTGACAAGTTTCTTTCAGTCTTTTCTATTTGTAAGATGCTCACCACTGGGAACACTGCTCTTACTGTACAAACACTGAGTTAGTAATTCTTTCAGGTAGAGTGTCTGAATAATCGGGGGAGTCACATTTTGGAACTCACATCTAAGTTGGATTTTCATCTTTGGTGATTTATAGAATTATATTTCAGAGTATTTCTACAACATATGAGGTGCTACTCTGAGGCAAACTGGACCAGAGGTTCTGGCTGCAAAGGAATTAGTAGCCAGAAGGAGCACAGTTGTCTGATACATGAGATCAGAACTAGGGCCTTACATTAGTTTGACTACATATTTGGATCTCTATTAGTCTGTTCTAAGTGACAATTTCTTGGCCCATTATTCAGTGGAGGCTGTTGAATTCAGATTTAAAAGTACCTCTAACTGATTAGTTGTAATAATTGGTCCTTTTTCTGAGAGGGGGTCACCATCAAAGTCCATAGGGAGATTTTTAAGGTCATTTGTTTATGTAGGTGCAAGTGGAAATGCTACTGGCTACAATTTCCTGTGGTCTCATTTAATGAGACCAGAATTGTGCAGAGGTTTTTTTTTTTTTTTCCCTTATCATGGGGGTCTGATGGCATATCTAGCAGTTGGTAAGATTAAAAGTAGTGGCTACTGTTTGGGATGATCTAAGAAAGGCATTAGAATAACTCTGTTCTGACCTAACAGTTATCAGAAAGAGAAAAGAAAAGAGAAATAGGGTAATTACAGATGGACAACAACAGGGGTCTAACGTAACTGAGAAGACAATGGTATATCCAGAGCAGACACACTTGGGGCTTCCCTAGTGGTCCACTGGTTAAGATGTCACACTTTCAATGCAGAGGGTGTGGGTTCGAGTCCCGTTTGGGGAACTAGGATCCCATATGTCTTGCAGTGCAGCCAAAAAATAAACTTAAAAAAAAGAAAGAAAACAGAACAGACACAATTGACTATGGACAGAAGAGTCCTTTGGAGCCTCTAGAAATAATCTCTTTGGTCTGTACTTAGTGTGACAATTCCATTTGCAAAGCAAGCCTATCTCTATTGGAGGAGTTGTGTCATGAAGCAGAAAGAAATCTTTTTTAGTCATTACCCAAGGACTTAGAAAAAGGGAAGGTCTATGGGTTATTTAAAATATCCATGACCTGTGTGCTATGTTTACTTCAAGGAAAAGATTGAGCAAAGGGGGCAGGATTTGATGTAGAAAGATCAGAGCTAGTATCTACCAAGTATTGATGAAGCTGACCATTTTCATTTATAGTTAATTCACCTTAAGTATATAAGATGAAGGCAGTATGTCAGGTGCTTTTTCCTTTCCTGGAGTATTCTCATTGATCTGAATTGAGGGATTTTTCCGTCTTGGTTTTCTTCTGTAAAATGGATCAATGTTTTTTATCTAGTGCTCTTTTTATTTATATCATCTATAGCTGTCCTAGTTAATAGGTGGTCTTTAAGGAACTGGGTCACCTACCTTTTTGACCTGGAAGGCTGTAAGTTTACTTGGGGCCTGCCTTGTTTTGTTCTCAAGGCCTTTCAAAATGTCATGCCAGTTGTTACAGGACTATTTCCTATTCTAATTTTTGTTTTCTAACTAGGTCTTAGATTTCAGAGTTAACTTCACTGACAAAAATGAGAGGAAAGGCCTGCAGTTAACATCAGTAACTTCTTTAACTCCCAAATGTTATCAGAGACATTTTCTAGTCTATCCTACAAAAACTACTATAGTTGCATATTTGATCTTCTTCCTGGAAAATCACAGTGCAATTAATGAAATCAGATCTAGTAGATCATTCAATAAAGAAACATTTTTATTACAGATAAAATAAACACTTTGAAAAATACATATTATATAAAACATTTTTATGAACTAGAAAAATATATCATTAATGATGATTAATAAATCATTTTCTAAATTGAAGTCTCAAGAGCTTAGTCATGTGACTCATGTTCACAGAACATGAACAAAGCTGATAAAACTGAACAACTGAATGCGCAATGCTGAAGATACAAATTTGAACCTTTAGTTTCCCAGTAAAGTACAGACACCTTGAAAATTCAATCACAGTTGCGCAACAAATGCACTGTGTTTTTCTCTCTCCTTACTATCTTTGCTACAATGCTGTCAGGTAATTTTGAACTGAAATTGCATATTTTCAACAAAATAATTTTAATGAAAAAATGTGCCTGAAGTTATTCTATTTTTTGACTGACTGTATCTAATTCAGTGTTTCCAGAAGCATGTTTTTTAGAATACTATAACTGCAGGGTATAAATAGGTATTACAAGAAAATAGGAGAGAAGGTAAGGAGAGCCTGAGATGAAAAAAGTTTAGTAAAAAGCAATGTGCTAATCAATGAAAAATCATTTGGTTTTGCTTTTTCCTTTAATATTTCTCAAAGCATGTCCATCATTTCAAGACAAAAACATGTAGTTTAACTTTTTTAGTACATAAGCCATGAAGTCATTAAAATGCATTGACTAATGAAATTGTCAGGCAAGTCAACTGTTCATGAAGAAGGAAATGGCTGCGAAGAAGCAATGAATAATTGCTTAAGTAGTTTGTGTAGTTTAAGAAATAAAGCTGCAAAGAAAACAAAACTATATCTTTCAAAATCTCTCTTGGCAAGTGTTGAATTCTCTGAAGATTTCCAGTCTCAAGGGAATGAATCATTGCAGCTGCCTTGCTGCTTATTAGAATGGCATTTGTAGTTTGATTATGCTGATTTTTTTTTCATAAAGCATTGATCATGTAGTATTTCTTGTGAAAACCTATGGGAAAACCAAATTTATATTTATACTAAATAACATTTAGAAAAATTCATTTTAATTTTAGGATTCAATTAATGTAACTAAATGACAGTGAAAAAAAATCTTGCATTCCGAAGATGGAGTAGAGCAAGTAAAAAATTTAAGAGGGTATAAGCTAGGGCAGAAAATTAAGCATTAAAGAACAACACAAAACACTAGAAACAGGTACTGAATATTACTATTACTAAAGTCTTAGAAGTAGTTTCTCATGGAAGATTGTTCAAATATTACTCATGATGCATTCTGCACAATCAAACTTTCAACTCTTACAGAAAAAAATTATGCCTGGGTGTTGAATGAAGGGGGGAGTGGAAATGAATTATAAATTGAATTGAGCTGAAGGAGCTATGTCACTGCACAGTATACATCTCCCTCCTGTTCTCTCCTGCATCATTCCACCTGCCCTCTCCTTTATCCTTTGTATGTTGCTGGTGTTAAACCTTAAGGCTGGTTTCATGAGTCTGCCTTCATGTTAAACTTTAAAACCAAGAGTGAAAGGAAAAATCGGGGCTTATATATATATACACCTAAGGACATCTGAGGACAACCAAAATGTCTTGTGGGTTTCATGCTGTCAAAGCAAAAGTTGACAAAGTCAGCAGGCAAGAGAGAATTTATTAAAGTTTATTACCAATATGGAAGGGAGACAAGCTGTCTGAACTCAACGCTTCTGAAATAAAGGGCAGGAGGGTTTTTAAATGCTGGGGGGAGCAGGAGAACATTGGCCAGCTGTGTTTGCTAACTGACATTACTCAAAGGAAAAATAAACTTTCTTGCATCTTTGTTTTATAATTCAAATAAAAGTAATCACTGAAGTCAGGTTCCTACTCTTCCAAAGAAACTGGAAAATAGTTTCTGTCTTCACTGGAAAATAGTTTGCTATCTTCACTGATGATTACATTTCAAAAGGATGACTCCCAGGTCCTTGACAAAGACAGTTCTGGATTGTAAAATTGACAAGAGGCTTTTGAATAATATTCACAACTTAAAGGAACAGAAAATAATTTAAAATTATCAGCCTTCTGAAGTAAATGCTCTAAACAAAGAGAGGTCAGAGATCTAGAGGCAGAAAAAAATCCTGTCTAAAGACTGACCAAGCTGAGGATAAGGTTAATATCATCAAGTTTCCCATTGAACCTCTGAGAAAAGCTAGTTCATGGAGTTGATTTCAGCACACTTCTGTTGTTGAGGACCTAACTGAACCATCTGCTGAGCCCGGATAGTAGAGAATATTTGCTGGATGGTACAAGCAATGAAGTATTTAATGAAGGGGTTTCAATAGAAATACAAAGAAAAACAAACTTTAGTGTTTGGAGCAGACTTTAACACAGAAAGAGACTCACAGACTTAGAAAACGAACTTACGGTTGCCTGGGGGAAAGGACAGGTAGGGACTTTGGGAAGGTCATGTACAAACTGCTATATTTAGAATGGATAACCAACAAGGACCTACTGTATAGTACATGGAACTCTGCTCAATGTTATGTGCCAGCCTGGATGGGAGCGGAGTTTGGGGGAGCATGGATACATGTATATGTATGGCTGAGTCCCTTCACTGCTCACCTGAAACTACCACAACATTGTTAATTGGCTATACCCCAGTACAAAATGAAAAGTTTAAAGTCTGGGAAAAAACAAACAGTTTTGGAGACCAAAGCTCACATAGTTGAAAAGGTTCAGTGGTAATTCAGTGCATTTTCTGATTCGCACTCTGAAAGTTTTTGGTGATGACAGAAACATTAGAGAGATCTGGGTTTTCTGCAGCAGAGAATGGAAGATGCAACAGTTCCTATGGACTTTTTGAGTGGCCCACAGAGCAGCAATTTCAGGCATAAAATCTGCCCTTATGTGATCTATTCTGGTATAAACCTCAAGTCAGCCAGCTTCAGTTCGCAGGACTACTTCTGGTCCTGGGGGGACCAGCTGTGAAACACTACAGAATCCCAATAAAGATCTGGGTAGATTTTAGTTCTCAATGATGCCAAGTCAGGAGAGTGGGAGACAATTTGGAAACATCAGTCTGTAGACCTGGAGTCTTAGAGCGAAAGGAACTGTAAAAATTTTAAATTTGATAAGAATTGACAATTCATGTAAAATGTACAGGTAGGTAACAAAATAATTTTACTTACAGAGAGGTAAATAATAGATCAAAGGCAATGAACAGGACTAGAATTTAATAACTCACAAGGGCAAGCTATAGTTTTTCTATTGAAATATAAAATTTCTCTTGACAGTATAGGTGCTTTCATTCAAAGTAAGATTATCCTCAATCACAAAGTAAAGTCTTGTCTCATTAGATTTCATTTGATTATTTGTGTAGATGCAGCAAGAATGGTAATTGACTACATAGACCTTTTAAAATTCACTTTCCTGGGGTTTTTCACAAAAAATTCTCAGATTGGGCTTTTAAAGCAGTGAGACTAGAAAACTAAGCAAAAAACTCATCACTAGGTTTCACCTGCAGTGGTGGCGCTAGTTAGTGGTAAAGAACAGCCTGCCAATGCAGAAGGTTTCAGAGACGTGGGTTTGATCCCTGGGTCGGGAAGATCCCCTGGAAGAGGGCATGGCAACCCACTCTAGTATTCTTGTCTGGAGAATCTCAGGGACAGAGAAGCCTGGTGGGTCGCAGTCTATAGGGTCACAAAGAGTTGGACACGACTGAAGTGACTTAGCACGCACACACCTATAGATTTGGGTGACTCTCTCTTTCTTCTTGGGGTTCCCTAAATACCCTAAGATTCTTGTTCCTAAAAGGAAGTGATCTTTCTTACTCACTTTAAGGCTGGGCATCCTCTAAGCTAGACACCAGGCCAGAGTTCCTAAGAGAGTTTTGTAAGCATTGGCTCCATAAAGTAAACCCTGTTTTCTTAAACATCTTTGTTCATATCTAATTCTATGCACATCATTCTCAGATGCGCCATTCCAGTTAAAGCCTTGGTTACATAACCAATGTTTCCAATTATGTCCTGCTACAAGGATGACAGATTCTTATTGAACCAATGAAAATAATTATATTGCAATGAAAATAAGTAATCTCAATAAGAGTTTCTGAATTCTGGAGGAATCAGCCAGGGAGAAAAAGATGAATGTTTTGTTTCTGTTTATACAAGTATATTCTACTACATTGTTATGTTACAGACAGATTAAGAGAAAAGAGAACATGAAAATATTAGCAATATTCCAAACAAAACCCATAATCTTCCTTCATCAGTTCATTCAGTACTATGTAACTAATTCTTGCCCTGCTAGGTTAGCATTCTTGTCCTAGGTTAGCATGCTCATGAGCCCGTCAGCATCTCTACTACAGTTAAGGAAATTTGGACTCAGTCCAAATTCAGGGAAACATCAGAGTGAAAAAAAGTCTGTGGATGACATAAGACTTAAAATGGCTATGGCTAAAGATCTAATGAGGGTTCATTACAAAAATAATGTAACTGGCAAGATAATTTGTTTGGTGGGAATATAAACTGGTGCAGCCACTATGGAAAATAGTTTGGAGGTTCCTCAAAAAATTAAAAATAGAACTACCATATGATCTAGCCTACCCACTTCTGGGGATATATCCAAAAGAATTAATATCAGGATCTCAGAGAGCTATCCACACTCTTGTGTTCACTGTGGCATTATTCATAATAGCCTAGACATGGAAGCAACCTAAATGTCTATCAACAGATAAAGAGAGAAAGAAAACATGGTATGTATACATATAATGGAACTCTTTGATTAAGGACACCTACTTCTCTTTCCACCTATCCTTTTGGAAATCTAGTCGCTTGTGAGCAATAATTGAGCATGCCATATGCCACTGCATATGACATGGTTAATCAATCCATTTTTTACGAATTTGTTTTCCCCCTTGGTTTTCTATTTTCACTTTTCTTTTGGAAAGCTGCCCAAATAAGAAACCTTAAGTCATTCAGGACACCTCCCTTTGGCTTAGGTTTTATATTTGGTATATGTTACTACTTTAATTCTCTCTCTGATTTGTCTTTCTGTAAAGCAGAGTATTTAAGAGTGGAGACTTGAAATCAAGACAACCAAAATGTAAATCCCAGTCTCACTGTTTATTAGCTATGTGATCTTGGGAAATAATGGTAATAGTTAAAATAAAAATACAAATAAGAATAAGGCTCTGTGTCAGGCACTATTCTAAATACTTCACACATATCAATTCAATTATTACAATTTATGAGATAGATCCTATTAATCATCTCATCTTATAGGTTAGAAAACTGATAAACAGAGGTTGAAGAACTCAACAAAGGTCACATAAGTAGTAAATGTTCAGCCAGAATTCAAACCTAGTCTGACTGAAGAGTTCTACCTTTCATTTTTTATTTTGGGCTTTCAGCTTGATATCTACCATGTAGTAAACAATAAATATCAGCATTCTTATTAATATAAATACATGTCTTTTATCAAATTTCATCATTTCTTACTTGTACTATCATGTAAGTATTTGCATTAGTCTCCTCCCAGGTCCCCAGGTTGATCATTCTCACACTGCTGCCAAGAATATCTTTCTTTCCTTTTTTTTTTTTAAAGAAAAATGAATTAACCATAATACTTACCTGTATGAAAAAGTTTTTATTGATTTCCATTTATCTACCAGATAATATTCAAGCACAGCATAGTGTTAAAGGGCCTTAATAGTGTTGCCCCAAATTAATTAATTTTCTCACCCCATATTTTATCATTTCTCCTTCCTCATTCACTCCATGCTTGCCTAACCCCAGGCACAACAAAAGTTTACTGGTCCACATGGATCTGTGGATTGTACATCTTAGGGTAGGCTCAGCGGCATCAGCTTACTATGTTGAACTGACGGTAGGGCATCACTGGGGCCCAACTTGGCTTCAGTTGGTAAGCAGAGGGTGAGGGGGTCCCTGGGTAAAATCTGTCATTAGTATGTGGATGCCAGGTAACAGATAAGGAAGCTACGCCCATGAAGACCACTAGGTGGTCTCAGGTCCTAGGTCTGATTCTCAGAGAGAGCAGTAAGCAGATGAAGAAGGTTTTTCACAACAGACTCAGGGCCCATGCTGCTTTGGAATTGGAGGGTTCAAGCTTAAGAGCAACTTGGGGACAGCCACTGTCCCATTTCTAAACCAAATGCAGGACAGCTCCAGGAGCATATTCAGCAAGGTGACAAGGCGGTGCATTATTCAGGACCTGGGGAGTGGGAGGTAGAGGGGTAATCACTGAAAGGAGGGCATGAGGCTGCTGACTTGGAGCACATGTGAGGCATTCCAGGGATCCCAGGGACAGAAGAGATACTGTGGTTGCTGGGCTGCTAAGTTATGAATATTCCCCAGTTAGGCTTGGAGCTGGGATAGGAAAATTGAATAATAATGTGGAATATGGATAATAATGTTCCATTTGCACCCATATATGGGATTACTGGAGCTTTCCTGATAGCTCAGCATTAAAGAATTTGTCTGCCAATGCAGAAGACACAGGAGAAGTGGATTCAATCCCTGGTTGGGAAGATCCCCTGGAGGAGGGCATGGCAACCCACTCCAGTATTCTTGCCTGGAGAATGCCATGGGCAGAGGAGCCTGGCGGCTACAGTCCGTGGGGTCACAAACAGTCGGACACGACTGAAGTGACTGAGCACAGCATGCAGCGTGGCATGACTGAGACACTGAAGGATGCTAATCATAATTTGTCTTGTGATACACTCTACAACTTATCTGGTGAGGCTCATATTTTTGATCTTATATTTAAGGATTACTGATCTCCCAAATTTGCTGCTACTCTCATGGTAGTATTTCAAGAATTTCCAGGCTTTCTCCTGCATTTTCTGTAAGTGGAACAAAAGGGACCCAGCACCCAGTGGAAGACTGGGTTTAAATCCTGTGTGCTAGCTACAGTGTGAGTCTCAGGATTGAAAATTGATGACTAAAAGTAATTCTGATTTATGGCAGACTGCAGTGGTGCACTGTGAATGCTAAAAGACAGTAACATGTGCAGCGGTCAGATTCCAGATCTCCAAATTAGGACCTCATATGACGTATTGTTCCTTTTCCAAGACATCTACAAATGACTCATGCTCTTATTCCTTCTTCCAAATGGCCCCTCAGTCACTCATCATCTAGGGGTGAGTCATTCTACCTTGTTTATACTTGAGCATATCAGACAGGAGTCCTTTTCATACATGTCAAGATTTCCTTGAGGGACGTATGTTTCTAGAAGGATGCTGAAACACACACTTGCACCTGGGTGGAACTTCTCAAATGTTTGAAATGTTATCTACAGCTTAGTCAAGGCCCTGGCAGTTGAGCTTAGAGTCTATCTCTGGGTATCAGAGTCCTTAACACAGATTGTAAATAGCTTCCTATTTCCTTTATGTTTTTGCTTTGTTGTAAAGAAACACTAAAACTTGGTGGATGTGTGTTGTTGGCAGTGTGCAGTGTAATAACAGGACTGGTAATCAGATATTTCAAAATTCTAATCGGCCTGTTCCTATAACCTAGTCTTAAGTGCCTCTAGCCTACAATCACTCCCAGAGATCTCAATGATTTTGATTTTGTTTAATTACCAATGAAAAAGTAGATACTCATTCTTTGTTATCCCCCTGCTGTCTTACAATGACATTTACTTTGGTGTCATGTAATTCTGAAAGTATCATCAGTACAGTAGTCATTATTACTGTAACACACTATCTGACAATATTCTACTTATTTTGTTTCCCTGAACTGTCACCAGAGATGTCCATTAATACAAATTTTGTCACACTTTTTGAGGTAAGCCACAGATACTCACATGTCTTCTTTGAGGAGTCTCTCACTTTGAATGTATGACATATGTTCCAATACGGATAGAAAAGGAAACTACCAAAGATGACATCTACCCAAGTCAAAATTTTTCAGTTACAAAGGGAAAACATATGAAATCACTGCAGTAATTTATTTACAGCTTAAAATGTATGTTTTAAAATATTATAACCAAATAGAAACCAGAGAAACAAATTCTTACACCTAGGTTCTTGTATCCTAGCATTTGATTCATAGTTGACTTGTAAAATAAATTTTTCAATAGTTCTGGGCAAAATGTAATATGCATGGAGGGAGAAATTCTGTATGTATATACATGTTTATCAATTTTCTAAATTTCAAAATGGAGATACAAATATATATCCCTAGATATTACTTCCTAGTGATTTCATGTGAATAGACTTAAAAATCCAAAAGATTCCATTGGTTTAGGAAATAAATACTGTTTTTCAGCAAAGAAAGCAATCTTTACTTTTACATAATAACTAGTCTGATCTCATTGGTGGGCTTAATATACCATCAAACCACTGCTCTGTGGGGCCAAGCATGATTCTTAAAACACCCAGGAGCCAGTACACATAATCATATATCATCAAGTATAGTGTATTAAAAGGAACGACATGGTCTACAAATGGCCACTGGAAAAATTTCTTTAAACTTCACTAGGGCAAAAAGGAAAGAACTAAAGGAATTTGACTTGGGAATAAGCGGCTGCTTTGGGTTCAGCTGAGTGGATGAGACAGGGAAGGCATGTAATTGAGTCCCTGCGGGAACCTGAAGCCTTGCACCCCCATCCCCATACCCCGCCAATGGCTGTCTTTGGTCTATGGCCCCACCAGCCAAGAAGGATGCTTCATCCAGGCCTAGCAGCAGAACAGACAGAAATACAAAGGCGTGGCCCAACCCTCACTAGCCCAGGCTAAATCTTCCAGACACTAATGAGTCAAGCACAGGGGCTGTTGGTGGCCACCGTAACCCACTGCAGATGCAAAAATGATGGGTGTGGCTGCATGAGGGAAGGGACTTAGGACTTTTTATTCACTAGGAAGGTCCCAGAAGAGTGCCTGGCACAGAATAGGTGTTCAATAAATATCTAATGATTGAATCTCTACCTTCTACATAATAACCAGTCCGGCCACACTGATAGGCATTATACAAGGTCTGCTTTATACACATGAAATGTCTGAGGCATGATGGTTACCCAGCAATTTCAGACACACAGACGTATCGGGCATGTGTTTCTTTAATTAACCTCACACAACGGGAAAAGGACAGTCTCTTCAATAAGGTGTGCTGTGCTTGGGCTTCCCTGGTGGCTCAGACGGTAAAGAATCCGCCTGCAGTGTGGGAGACCTGGGTTTAGTCCTGGGTTGGGAAGACCCCTTGGAGGAGGGCATGGCAACCCACTCTAGTATTCTTACCTGGAGAATCCCATGGACAGAGGAACGTGGTGGACTGTAGTCCATGGGGTCGCAAAGAGTCTGACACAACTGAGCGACTAAGCACACAGCACATACAATAGAATGAAACAATCACTGTCTTACATTATATACAAAAATTAACTCAAAATGGATTAAAACCAATAAAACCTCTAAGTGAAACATAGGCAGTTAGCTCCTTGATATCAGTCTTGGCAATACATTGTTTTGGATTTGACACCAAAATCAAAGAGCAAAAATAAACAAGTTGAAACTATATCAAACTAAAAAAGCTTCTGCACAGCCAAGGAAACCATCAACAAAATGAACAGGCAACCTAACCAATGAGAGAAAATATTTTAGAATCACATTATCTGATAAGGCACTAATATTCAAAATATATAAAGAACACACACGGCACCCCCCAAAAAAACCCCGAACAATCTGATTAAAAAATGGGGAGAGGACTTGAATACACATTTTTTCAAAGAAAGCATACACATGGCAAACAGGAACATGAAAAGATGCTCAATATCATTGATCATCAGAGAAATGCAAATCAAAATGAGATATCACCTCACACCTGTTACAACTGCTATCTTCAAAAAGACAAGATATAACAGCTACTGGTGAGAATGTGGAGCAAAATGCAACCCTTGTGCACTGTCAGTGGGAATGTAAATTGGTGCAGCCATTATGAAGAACAGTATGGATGTCCTCAAAAAATAAGAAATAGAACTATCATACAGTCTAGCTATTCCACTTTTGGAAAAACTAAATTCAAAAAGATATATGTACCTGTGTGTTCACTGCAGCATTATTTACAATAGCCAAGATCTGGAAACAACCTGCTGCTGCTGCTGCTAAGTCGCTTCAGTCGTGTCCGACTCTGTGCGACCCCATAGACAGCAGCCCACCAGGTTCCCCCGTCGCTGGGATTCTCCAGGCAAGAATACTGCAGTGGGTTGCCATTTCCTTCTCCAATGCATGAAAGTGAAAAGTGAAAGTGAAGTTGCTCAGTCATGTCCAACACTTAGCGACCCCATGGACTGCAGTCAACCAGGCTCCTCTGTCCATGGGAGTTTTCAGGCAAGAATACTGGAGTGGGTTGCCATTGCCTTCTCCAGGAAACAACCTACATGTCCATAAATAGGTGAATGAATAAAGAAGATGTGATATGTATACACACACACACAGAAACACATACACAATGAAATATTACTCAGCTATAAAAAGAACGAAATCTTGCCATTTGTGATAACATGGATGGAATTATGAGGGTACTGTGCTAAATGAAATAAGTCAGAGAAAAGAGAAATACTGTACAGTTTCACTTATATGTAAAATCTAAACAAACTAACGAACCACCAAGTTCAGATACACAGAACATATTGATGGTTGCTAGAGGTGGGGGGTGGGGCAGAAGGGTGATGGGAGTCAAAAGGTGCAAAAGTCTCAGTTATGCAGTGAATAAATCATGGGATGTAATATTCAGCATGGAGACTACAGCCAATAATACTGTATTGCATATTTGAAATTTGCTAGGAGAGTCATCTTAAAGGTTAACAGAAGAAAAAAAAATTCTATAACTATGTTTGGCAAATATGCATATTTGAAATTTACTAGGAGAGTCATCTTAAAGGTTAACAGAAGAAAAAAAATTCTATAACTATGTTTGGCAATGGATGTTAACTAGACTTACTGCAGTGATCATTTCATGATACCTCCAAATATGGAATAATCATGCTGTACACTTGAAACTGAGACAATGCTATATGTGAATTATACCTCTTTAAAAACAAAAATCAAATTAAAAAATTTACTTCAGAATTTCTACAATACATAATATAGTTTCACCTATTTTGAACCTGAGGTACTGCATAAAGGTGCCTACAGTGCTGTATACAACTTTCAAAACAATTGTGGTAAGAACATTTCACATGAAATATACCTTCTTCTTTTTTTTTTTTAATATTTATTTTTTTATTAGTTGGAGGCGAATTACTTCACAACATTGCAGTGGGTTTTGTCATACATTGACATTAATCAGCCATGGAGTTACATGTATTCCCCATCCCGATCCCAAAATATACCTTCTTAACAAAATCTTAAGTGCACAATAAAGTCTTTTAAACTATCTGCACAACGTTGCACAGATCTCTAGAACTAAATCACCTTGCACAGCTGACATTTCACACTTGCTGAATAGCAACACCCCACTTCCCCTTTGCCTAGCTCATGGCAGCCACAATTCCACTTGATATTTCTATGAGTATGGCTGCTTTAGACATGTCATGTAAGTAGAATCATGTGATATCTGTCCTTCTCTGACTGGCTTATTTCACTTAGTATAATGAACTCCAGATTTATTCATATTGTGGCATATGGCAGGATTTCCTTTTTATAAAAACAAGTTGACGGTTTGATGGAATCTGTTCACATATTCTAAAGACTAAAATCAGTGAAACTGTACACTGATTTCTCAAAAGTATATTCAGTAGACTTAAATGTCTCCTTTTAATTATGCTAATAATTAAATATAATAATAAATATGTTAACATTTCATAACTAACATATATTCTGCTAGGATGGCACATAGCACACAGGATATAATTTAAATAATAATCATAGGTTATGATTAATAAAAATAATAATAATCATAGTAACACTCTAATGTTACTCTTGGAGTAACATTGTACACATAGGATTTGAATAAATACCTAACACTTCAGTCTAAGCAGAGTTCAAGCTGGGCTTAACATGTTCAGGGTATTTTTAATTCTTTCTTGCAATCAATCAAAAAAATAGAGTCTATTCACTTAGTGTTAATACATATCAGATTCCAGGCTAAAAGCTATTCATATATTCAAACATTTTTTATCCTTATGAAAATTACATAAAGAAAGTATGATTACCCTTATTTTATAGCTGAAGAAATGATGTTTAAAAAATTATACATTCAAGGAAGTACAATTTATAAACAGCATTGTGCAAATTGTATGTGATATGTTCACACTCTAATGCACTCATCAGGTAAGACCAGTGCTGCTCAATCGGCAGTTGTGAACCACTTATTATGGGTTCAACATGAGCTAAGTCTGTTCTGGAATGTAAATCAAGTCAATCACAATTCACTGTCCCATTAATATATCAGAATTGTCAACTAGAGGGCGTCTGTTATCCTCATTATAAAAGCAGAATTTCTATCTCAGTGTTCATTGCTTTCTTCACTGAGAAAGTCCTGCTTAAAAGAAAAAAAGTCAGCTGAACAGCACCGTGTCCCTGACATGGTCTATGCACATTCTGATGCAGCTCCTTATCCGGGTGGGGGCAGCTAGCAAACCGTTCATGCTGGCAGCGGTCTACAGGGCACTCTGGGAGTAACACTGTACACACAGGGTTTGAATAAATACCTAACACTTTAGTCTAAGCAGAGTTCAAGCTAGACTCAACATGGTCAGGGTGTTTTTAATCCTTTCTTGCAATCAGTCAAAAAACTAGAGTCTATTCTGTATACACAACAAGTACGGCACTATAACAGAAGGTGGTGGTGATTTTAAAAATCAGGATCCTTGCCCACTTTAGGAAGTTTGCCATCTGAATGGAGGGAAAAATCTAACGCCAAAACATCTAATGATACTTAGGCATTAATGATAAAGGGCCAATAAATGATTTGTGTAGACCACCAGGATCCCATCCATGCAGCTGGGGGTAACGAGCTCTGGGTTGATCTGTCAGAGCTTCATGGTAGAGGAAAATATAAGCAGGTTTTTTAATGATGAAACACTCCATATGGTTTGAGAAAAATGCACAGGCAGAAAAAATCAGCACATTCCCAGAAAAATGAGGGAAAGTAATCAAGAAGAGTTAAGAATCTGAAGGAAGAGGGAGTAGGAAGGTAAACTTTCCCTAAGGGACACCAAGGGCAGATGCTTAATAAACATACCGAGTTTCTTTAAGAAAAGCCTTTTACGGCTAAAGGCTGCCTGTCTTATAAGTGAGCAGGGACTTGGGTAGAGACAGTGTTTTCCATTTTTAGTAGGCAAGGGTGTGCTTTTTTTTTTGCATAATTGTGACTGCATGAATTGTCATGAACACCCTATAGGTTTAGTTTCAGTTCAGGTTTATGTATGAAGGATGGGACATTTTATGTAAGAACAACTTCTAAAAAGTCCTACTCTGGCAGAGAATCCATATATTCATAGCTTTTAGACATATCTGATCCAGAGTTTAGGCTTAAGTCAAAATGGATTTTCCTAGGAAAATGTTAGTAAGTAATATCCTGGGATATATTCCAGAAATAATCAGTTTCTATGATATCTTCCAAGTTTTATATGGTGAGTTTAAATTGAGAAAGCTTGTTAAAATATATACATAGGGACTTCCCTGGTGGTTCAATGGCTAAGACTCCATGCTCCCAATGCAGGGGACCCAGGTTCAATTCCTGGTCAGGGAACTAGATACCGCAACTAAAGATCCTGCATGCTGGTACTAAGACCCAGTGCAGACAAACAAATACATATATTTTAAAAAATATATGTATACATTTGTTACAGAAAAGAACTAACTTACTAGTAGCAAATATTTCTTTTCCTCCCTGTTAAGCTCTTTTCTTATACTTTGTTTTTATTCTTACAAAATACTAAACATACAAATCTATAAACTCAAAACGAGTGAAAGACAATGGCTGAATGTGAGGTTTGTTCCTCTCCATTTCAAAGTGAAAATGTTATCACTGTCTTAATTCATAAAGGAACCACTCAGGGAATATTTAAACTGCCAACTATATTTATATCTCCATGCAATTTGTGTAGTATAAGAAAAGCCTTAATTATTCATATTTAAACCTGTGTAAGTGACTCACAATCATTTATTGAAAGCTTTAATAGCCTAGGTTGTTTCATGGAAGAAGGGAAATACCTGCCAGAAAATCCATTAACATGCCAATAATTTCACTAAGTTTCAGCAAGTGGTTAAGGTGAAATCAAGATGGGATATATTTGCATTTCAGCTTAGAATAATAAACTGACATTTGCTTAACATTTCTAAGTGAATTTACACATCTTTCCCACAAGCCTTTATTTTTGTATTAGTTGCTTCTCATTTCCAGATATACTCTTGTGTAGTTAGAGTTAACACCAAACTAAGCCTGAAGAATTCATTCAAGAGAGGTGGAGACACCAGAGGAGAACAGGAAGCCCCCGTGGCTACAACCACACACGTAGCTGTGTTGAGACACTGGGTCAGAGGCTCAGGTTCCTTGGTAAGGAAGAATCTGAGCGGAGGAGTTTGCATCAGGTCAAGGACAGGTAAGACTTTCAAGAGAAAACAAAGAAAGGGGAGCAAAGAGAACAGGATGACAAATTAAAATCCAGGAGTCTGATCACAGAAAGGAGAGATGGCATGCCAGTTTTAATCAAATTTTAAAAGTTGATGGGATCAGAAGAAAGAAGTCAGAACTTTGGGGTCAAGAGATGAGTTTGTTCCTTGGAAGGGCCTGACCTTAAAGTGGGTCCCACTTGATAGCCAGAATCTCTCACAATTGCCCTCAAATGCTTTGCATTTGTTTGCCTCTGCATGTATATGTATATTCTGTCCTAAAACTTGAAGTCTAAATTTCCATCTTTTTTTTCAGCACCTTTCCATTAGTGAACTTCAGATACAAAAATAGAGGTTCAATATGTTCCATGGGGTTAAAGTGTGGAAGGAAAGATTTTCTAATTTAGAGTTCTGAGCAAAAGGCTTCCAAAACACTGTCTTTTTTCTACCTTTTTGCTGTCAGTTATGAGTTTCATTTTGCCTGCAGAGAATTTTTTTTCATGAACAGCTGCTTTCCTATAGGACAGAATAACACTTGTGACAGCATCCTCAGTGCCCCATCATTGATTTATTTTATTCACTATGGTTGCAAAGATTAAAACCAATTGTCCAATGAATCTGTAGATTCTTACAGAATTCAATTTGAATTCAGCACAAATGAATGAGCCATTAAACATGTTTCCTACTTTTCCTGTCACTGTATGATATTAAATCCTTGAAAATTTTTAGTTGTTCTTAGTAATTTACACTGTTTGAAAATAATATGCAGTGACATAGCAAACAGAAGTCAGGTCTACAGCTGATTTAACTCAGTGTACTCCAAATCACAATTCATTTTCCTACTAATACATCAGAGTTGTCAACTAGAAGATGTCTATTATCCTTATTACAGTAACAGAATTTCTATTACAGTGTTTATCACAAAATTTCATAGAAAATACTTTCTGACGTGCCTTGTGAGAGAGCTCTTGCTATGTGTGGAAGTAAAACTAGATACCCTGGAGATCCTATTGTAGAGAAGCTGGAACAAGAACATGATCTAAATTATTTGTTCTTAGGATGGGAAACAATAATAGACTTGATGAGTGACTTTCTAATGTTTAACCAGAGTCTAGTATTTTTGTGTTACTATAAACCACGTGATCTTTAAATTTAGAACATCTGGGTGAAGCATTAGTTCATAGAGAGCTTTTGTTAAGGTCAATTCTGAATTAGTATTTATGACATGTGTTTATGCTCTTGCTTAGGAAATTAGTTAAGGTGATAAGTCGTTTTATCCCTGTATTTTGTGAAAAGCAGCACTCTGCTAGGTGATACCAGCTCTTACTTTCCAAGAATACATGTGTGCCCGCACCTGAGTCTGAGAGTATGCAGAATATCGGTGGCAGTGTAATCTGAACAGCACCCACCTAGGCAGTTTCTTTCCTCATTCCCACTCAGAAAAAGAAGAAAGAAAAAGAAGGCCTGTGAAAACATTTGTCTGTTCCTTCTCAGACAGAACAAATCATCTTTCTGTTTACAAAGACATTCCATTTTACAGGAACATAAAACCTCAACAGTCACAGCTAGAATTTATCAAACATGTTAAACGTAATACCAATCATGCTACTAGCAAAGCAGTCAGTATTCCACGGGCGAGGTTGGTGGAGGTCTGCCAGGTATCCTATAATTCCTTCTAGAACACAGAAATGAAAGGATGCTACAGCAAACAGAAAGGAATTGCTACTCGAATTGGTTCCTCTGAGCTACCTGTACGAAATATGAATTATACCCATATTAGAGATCTTTACGGGGTTTCCCAGGTGGCGCTAGAGGTAAAGAAACCACTAGCCTGCCAATGCAGGAAACACAAGAGACACGTGTTGAATCCCTGGGTCAGGAAGGTTCCCCTGGAGAAGGAAATGGCAACCCATTCCAGTTGTCTTGCCTGGAAAGTTCCATGGGCAGAGGAGCCTGGTAGATCCACTGGGCCACAGAGAGTCAGACATGACTGAAGTAACTTAGCGTAGCACACAAACAAAAAGTGTTTATTTCACCGCTTTATAAGTATTAATCAAATAAGTGAATGAATATATTTCACTAAAAACACAATCGGCAATATAAGTCCTCTAAGACATCACATTTGAGTCTAATGATTAAAATTTTGACATAGGCTCATATACTTTTCCATTATTAAAAACAATTTACAGAGGAGTCTCTATCAAAATACCCAATTCTTATATTTAAGTATCATTAAGTTTAAAATAGGAGTCATCTTTGCAGAGCTTCCAAGATTGATTTCTGAAAGACTGAATAAATAAATATTCTGAATTGTACTCATGTCTCAAGCCAAACACTACTTGTCGAGTCCTGAAAGCAGCAACCTTTATAAAAAAGAAAAGAAAAAAGAAAGAAAACCAGGCACTGTTTTCATGTGATTCCTGGAGGCTTTTGCATTCAGAGCCTAGAATAATTGAGAACCACATTTTTTTTTCCTTTACAAATACAAATAGAGAGAAGTTGGCCTCCTGAAGATTTTGAGCAATCTCAGACTCAACAACTTCTCCAACATCAGTGTGTTGGATCCAGCTGAGACAGTAAGGGGAATGAAGGGTACACTCATACTGGATGCTTGGTATGAACTACCAGGTCAGGCCTATGGCATCTAAACTCATCAATGTGGGTGAGGTAGAAACATTCAGTGTGGTCAGTGTGTCTGTAGTGATAATGTATCCAGATCATCAGTTTGAAAATCCCTGTGCCCAGGTTTTCATATGATTATCTGATGCTCAAATAGCCACTGACCGGAGTTTTACCTGAGAATTATGACCAGCAAAATCTTGAGGAGGAAAATCTCTAAATTTGAAATGAATATAGATGATTTAAAGAACCCAGGAGACATTAAGAGATGTGGGTTCAATACCTGGTTCAGAAAGATCCCCAGAGGAGGGCCTGGCAACGCCCTCCAGTATTCACGCCTGGAGCATCCCACTGACAGAGGACCTTGGTGGGCTACAGTCCATGGGGTTGCAAAGAGTTGGGCATGACTGAAATGACTTGGCACACATGCACAGATGATTTTAAAGAGAAATACATAACATGATAAGCACTTCTCACTAGAGCATAGACCTGAATGCCTGACTCTGTAGATAAGAGAATTCTAAGTTCACTGCATCACAGATCTGAACTAAAACCATAATTAATTTGAACCCAGATGAAGAGAAGAGAAAGGAGCAGCAGCAGTTTAATCATTTACTTTACCTTCTAATGAAGGATACTGCATCTTGTTCTTTGAGTTATGAAACACAGACACTGATTCTTGCCAGGTTTTCTCTTACTCCCTTTTCCCTGCACCCTAGAAAATAAGTTTTTCACTTGCTATGTAAGAGATCACAGTGCTACAAACTCCCCTCATCTTTGTCCTGAAGAAAGAGATCTTTCTTCTTAAAACAATACAAAATCCTATGCCTTCCGCCAGTATTTCTATTACATTTCAAGGACCTTGGGGGTGAAAGGTGTTTCCATCTCTTTTGAGGTTTGGGTGATGGGTCCATTAGACGGTTAGTGCAGTTTTCATCTGGTGGCAGAATTCATGGTTCCGAGTAGCAAAGAATTACCATCTTTTGTGGGACAGATGATAACACTATTGGAGGAGGAATAATCATATACATTGCCTCATTTTAAATTTGTCCAGGCATTCAGCTACACAAACTATTCCTCTTTGCTCTGTCTTACATGACAAACTAACTGGGGAAAATACAAAGGAGCACTAAAGAAATTTATCCCAAATTACTGCAGGGAATTGAATTTGTGGCTCAACTGAAATAGGTAACCACTTCTATTTAACAGGCTATAAAGAGATATCAGATGGCACTGTGATGTATGTTCTTTACGATGACCTTTGGCAGGCTCTGGTGGGGTCCTGAGGCATTTGAGGCAACGATTAATAGTACTGCTTTCTTGTGAATTTTCCTGTTAACACTCTGTGAAGCAGAGGAGTCAAAAGGTTGGTTTTTTATCTAATAGTTTTTTTGGAGCATTTATTTCACCTCTTGCAGAAGGACCAACAAAGGAGCAACGACTTTTAGAGGGAAAGAAAGGAAGGAGACATTTGAATGCCAACATTTAGTAATTATGATATGTGGACTGCATTTGGCCTTCAGTTAGGTCTGCTGTGATACCTGTCATTTTGTGTTTAGGTATGTAATTTGGACTTAATTGAAGCAATTTTCAACTAACATATGTTAGAAAAGATTATTCTCCTCAAGTGGTTCTCTGATCTTACTTTATTGCAAAACAGTGATGTAAATTAATGTAGACAGAAATGGGAAAAAAAAAATTCTTAATTGAGGATAATATTCAATAGATAATTATGACTTTTCCAGAAAAATAAAAAAGTTATATGTATAATTAAATTCAATTTATTAAAGTCACTTCCTACATCTTTATTCAGATTTTCCAAAGCCATGATAAAAGAGTTAAAAATGTCTCAAACTTCTAAAATTAAATGTGTTATTTCAATAGAAAATGCCCTTCCTGATTCACAATTAATCTAAAATCAGTAGTACTCATTTTTTCTTTTTCTGCATTGTGTAACATGTGGAATCTTAGTTCCTCCACAAAGAATCAAACCTGTGCCCCCTGCATTGGGAGCACAGAGTCTTAATCACTGGATTCTAGGGAATTCCCACACAGTACTCATTTTTAATGCTTCCAAGCTTCCTTAGGTTGCCTAAATTATGTACATTATAACTGTCCTCAAGTCATCTTTTACAGAAAATTTACTGTTTTGCAAAACAACACTGGGACACTGGAAGCCTAAAACTCCACACAAAGATTCACTCACACTCAACCTGAAAGGAGGAAGAAGAAAAAGGAAGAGGCTGTGTCAAGTTATTCTAAACAAATAAAATACAGAATACATAATCATTTTAAGATAGCTACTACTCTGGATTTCATGATATTCCACAATGTGCAAACATTAAAGAAATAAACAAAAAATAGATAAGAGAATTCTATAGCAAATGAAAGGAAACTAAAGATCTTAGATGAAGAATGAAAAAAAATTAAAAAGCAAATTAAATGAAAGAGTTAGATGAAAAGGAAAAGTAGACAATCTGCATAAGAAAAGAAGTTGTAAAACACTCTTACTAGGATACTTCTCATTTTACTGACTTGTCTGGTTTCACATTCAGGTAGCATGTAAGTGGACTACTGCTTATCTCTATATTGTGCTGTGGAAAGGGAACAATGAGAAACTGGATGATTAACTAGAAGTAATGATTTCCAAAATGAAAAATTTAACAGAAAACAGGATAATTACATGGCATCTATTTCTCAGCATGTGAAGGAAAAACTGAAACACAATGAAAATATTGAGAAATATATCATCATGAGAGATAGGACCTCACTTCGTCATTCAACTGTCAGGAAGTCTAAAACAAAGAAGGGAGAGAAAAAAGAGGGAGGAATTTATCAAACAAGTAATACAAGAAAATATCTCAGTCATAATATTTATGATGAAAGGGCCCATTGAGCAATGTCATCAATAAAACCATCAGGATCAGATTAGCATCAGCACTAAAATATCTGGATCCACTAAGAGACTCACCAACAATGGAGGCTAAAAAATGATGAAATGATACCTTTAGAGAGTGAAGAAAAGATATTTTATCTATGATTCTATGTTCAGCCCAACTATAAATTCTTTGAATATTTGATAAACATTTTCAAAAAAGCAAAGATTCAGATTTTATCATCCATTCATTTTTTTAAATGAAGACCTCAGGTGTACTCTTGGAAAATAAAAGGAAAACCTGAAGATTAAGTGAAATGGTGGCACTAACCCAGGACGCAAAAACAGAAAAAAAAAAGGGAAAATACAGTGCCTTTCTAATGATTTTACAAATATAAAAACAATTTGCTAACAATTTTGCGCAAGGATTACAATATTAACACACAAAGTATAAAATTATTTAGAATATAAAATTGAACAATTAGGTTAAACCACAGCATGTTGTAAAGAATGCTATAGTGCCGACTTGGGTCTGAGTGACAGGCAGCTTCTTAGATGTTGCTCTGATAGAAGGCAGGCCCATTTACAGTGGTTATCACAACATTCGTGACAATGCTTGAATTAATGCATTTGTATGTAAACTTATGTTACTAATTAATTTTACCATTTTTTATGGATACTGTTAAAATATTTTGCTTCTGATACACAAATATTTCATTATTTTAAAATGGGTACAGTTGTACTGGTATGGACTAGTTAAACAGCAGCTTTGAATGGATCCAATTTTGAAGAGAAAGTGAAGCTCCTAAAAGAATATCTCCAAGAAGAAGAATGAAATGGAGTCAAACAGTTGGTAACTCATGAAAAACTGCTAGAAGATATTTGGGATACAATAAAATTACTTCTCTCAACAAAAAAACAGAAATGTAAGAAACTCATAGTCCAAAAATGAAGCAAGCTAAGAAAGTAGATTTTAAGAGAAAAGAGTATTTAACCTTGATGCTAGGAACATTCTCCTCTGAGATGCACAAGTATTAGAACCCAGCAAAGGGAATGTAACTGGAACATATTACTAATATAAAAACAAGGCAATAATACAAACACTGTTCATCTGAGCTCATCCTTTAAAAACAATCTCTTCTTAAGACTTTTCCATAAATAAGTATTTATGATAACAGAGGAGAATGTGGATTGTATCAGCCATAACAATATTTATGGCAGGTAGAGCTGAAAGAGTTGAAGATATAATTAAGCAGGAATGCTGACAGTGAATGGGAGGGAGCAAGGAACAAGTTTGCCTGTGCCTATAAGGTGGTGGAGCAATAAGGAGAGATATAAGCACATTATTTAAAGTTAGAGGTAGGAAAAATAAAAATAGAAATAATATTATAACTATTAAATATTGGAAGGGGAAGGAAAGATGTTATTCCATTTGAGTTAAACCTCATTTTCCATAGTGGAGAAGCAATAGCAAGTAACTATCTCAAACTGATAAGCCAAGATATAGTAGTATGTTTATATTACTTAGAGGAATGAAATGACCACCCCTTCTGCCCTTCCCAAACTAAAAACAGAAAATTCTGAGTATTTACCTCCAGAGGACTAGAGCTCAGAAAAAGTGCAAAGCAGAATATTACCAAGGATAAGGTGTTTAGATTTACTATTTCATAAAAATATTTTAATTATTTAAACACATAAGGACAAAGGAAAGTCATTATAGGAGATCGATAAGTAGCATGACCAAATCTTTGCTGGGGAATTGGAACCAAGCGGAACCCTGTGTAACTCCCAACACACCCACTCCCTCCAACCCTGCCCCGGCAAATTACAAAGGCCCTCTATGCCTCTTTGTTCCCTGGCCTCTTGTTTGTAGAAAAGCTGAAATCTACCGGGCCTTCCTGAGTTGCAAAAGAGCAGGCTCAAGCAGTTAATGGTCAGGACAACAGAACCACAGATTCAGTGTTTGATGCATATTCCTGAGTTATTTTATAGATACGAGAACTGCCACTTGGCTTCCCTGGTGCTCAGCAGTAAAGCATCTGCCTGCAATGCAGGAGCTGTGGGTTTGATCCCTGGGTCGGGAAGATCCTATAGAGGAGGGCAAAGTAACCCACTCCAGTATTCTTGCTTGGAGATTCCCATGGACAGAGGAGCCTGGTAGGCTACAGTCTAGTGTGTAGCAGAGAGTTGGACACAACTGAAGTGACTGAGCACTCACATAACTGCCACCAGAGGGAAAAAGCTAACTGCAAGATGACCAGATGGTAACCATGACATAAATTGCTCCATCTTGAATAGTACTGAATCTGTGCCTAGCACAATCCTAAGAACTAGTGTTAAGAAAATTGGATTAACACTGCAACTCATGATAATCTATACCTTTGTGGGCATCAAAATAATTATAGTTTGTTCTGCCTGTATATTTAAGCGGGCAATTAAAACTGTCAGCAAAGAGATGCCTCAAACTCATGTTGGTATCTTTCACTAAGACCTCAATGTCCTTTCTCAGCTTGAAGCAGTTAACAGCTACATAAGATATACCTTCATTCTCATCCCAAGGAAATTCCCCCATTCCACAGGAATGATAGCTGATGGGGGGAATTTGTAGGCTGCTCTTTGCAGGAAACCACCCTCAGCAGAAAACCTGTTTTCTCCTGTCACCTTAGCAAAGCTATATTATAACTAACCTTAAACCAGACACTCTCACACTCCACTCATGTCTGACCCAAACATACTTTTCAAATCCTTTGATCACAGAATACCTTCCCTAACTTGTTGACTTTTCCCTTAGATCAAAGAAGTAGAAATGAGGAATAAGTAATTAACAGGTGATCAGTTTTCTTCCCAGGCTTTCAGTAATCTCATGAACAAACTATGTGAACAAGATTGCATCTAGAGAAAGACCGTGAGGAGCTGACAAACCTGCATGCAGTGGGAGATGGCTCCCAGTCTGATTCCTCTGTCTTGATGATTAACTGAGATTACTTTCCCCTTTCTCTTTAAAACTTTTGTGGCGGAGCAGAATCTTTGGATTTGTTTTCTGGGGGGCATGAGTCTGCCTTTCTCCCCAGATTGCTGGCATTCTGATTAAATGTGAACTTTTCTCTCTATCAACAACTGCCTCTCAGGTATTGATTTTTGGGCTGCAAGCAGCCAGACCTGAGTTTGGTAATGAAATGACACCTTAAGAAAAATGGATAAGGGACATGGACATTTTGATGGTACACAATTTTTGAAAGGAAGGTAGCAGGACAAAATTTATCCTCAGTTTCTCTATAATGAAAGTGAAGTTTAGAGAGTTAAGGTGATTATCCAAAGATTATTGATAGTAAATAGTACAGAAGTAGATATTGATCTCCCAAATTTCAAGCCCTTTATATACTTTGAGATTCACCCTTATTCTAAGCTCTTTATATTCATATAAAAGAGCAATATGTTCCAAATCCTTTTTTCATTCTTTTTTCGGTGCTTATTTTCCTGCAAAATGAAAACTTCAAAAAATTCACTCTGCCCTTAAAGTGACTCAATTAAAACCAACTACATAACATATATCAAGGGAAAGAAACAGTGCAATGTGGTAAGATAATGCATCCTTCTTACTGCAAGTAATTGATAACCCTGCAATTATCAGGATTCCTGCAATTCCCTACACCCCATTGCCTTAAGACAAAATGACAACTGCCTAGATATCTGTTTAATAAAACATGGAATTTCTGCAAAGCGAAACCCAACTTCACATTGTATGCAAGAGATACTACCCTTAATAAAGTAATTCAGAATGCTTAAAAATAAAGGGGTGAACAAGGGTATGAAAGATAAATGAAAGCAATAAGAAAAGAGGAGTTATTTCCTGATATCAAATAGACTAAAATTCAGACCAAAAGGCATTGGAAATTAAAAAAAAATACAATATGTAATACTTGTTAAAATAAAGTGGAAATTAGGCTTGAAGACCCCCAAGCAGACAAAACTAGTTTAGCCACATATGCAAAACCTAATCTAATTAATGCATGTGAAACTTACATAGGTTACTGTAAATGAATGAAAGTGGAACTTAGATTACTTCTTATAAATACCTCTGACAATCACAAAGGAAACATAAGTTATCATCCCAAAGTGATAGAAGAAAATCACTTTTAACCAGTTCGTTGCTGTCTGGAAACACCATTCTGAAAAGCAATCACTGTGAGGTTAAATAAGTTGCTCATTTTCATTTTGTAAGCCATACTGTAATAACAAGCCTCTGAAATTCATACCACTTTCCCGTCTAAAGTCTTCCTCTTTGTGAACAGTTTGTTCCTTACTCAATAAAATATTCACATCAAGCAAAGCCCTCTGAACTTTTTCTTGACAAACTAAAAGCCACAATTCACAAAGAAGATACAATAATCATGAAATCTATATACACAGAAATCATTTCATAAAGTAAAAATTAAAAGGAAGTAAAGGGTAAACAGAGAGAAACCACTAAAAAGAGGCGTGTCATAACTCTCCTATCTAACTCTCAGTCTAAAATCAAGTAGATAAAAAAAAATAATAAAATAAAATCAAGTAGATAGTAAGTAGGCAAGGATATATAAGACGTATGCAACACTGCCAACAACATATTATAATAGATACTATGTAAGTCCAAATAGAGAATATTCTTCTTCAACACAAATGAAATATGCACAGCAATTTACTAAATATCAAGTCATAAAGAAATCTCAGTAAGTTCCTTAAAATAAAAATAGAAAAAAACATTCTTTGATGACAATGCAATGAAAACAAAATTAATAACAAAATCAGAAAACTCCTCAATGTTTACTGAAGGAAGCACTGTGTGAAATACTTCTTAAGTAAAAGTGGTAATAAAATCTGAAATTTCTATGCTATAAAACAATCAAAATAGACTACATAGCTTATGCAAAAAATTAATATCAATGTAAAAGAACCTATGACTATCTAAGAAAGTACAATTTACTAAAATTGAGTCCAATAAAGATAGAGAGCTTGAGCAAATCATTTTCCACAGAAGAAATAAAGTTATCAAATTTCTACCCTACAAAACAAGCACAAGGCCCAGATGATTTCACAGGGAAATATAACCTAGTTCAAAAAATAAGAAGCTATCAAAGTGTTCACTCAATATGTCAGCAAATCTGGAAGACCCAGCAGTGGCCACAGGACTGGAAAAAGTCAATCCTCATCCTAATTCCCAAGAAGGATAGTACTAAAAAATATTCTAACCATCAGACAGTTGCACTCATCTCACATCCTAGTAAGGTCAGGCTTAAAATATGGCATGCTAGGCTTTAGCATTACATGAACCTAGAAATTTCCAGATGTCCAAGCTGGGTTTAGAAAAGGTAGAGGAACCAGAGTGAATTCCCAACATTCACTGGATCATAGAGAAAGCAAGGGAATTCCAGAAAAACACCTACCTCTGTTTCATAGGCTATGATAAAGCCTTTGATTGTGTGGATCATAACCAACTGTGGAAAGCTCTTAAAGAGATGGGAATACCAGATCATCTTACCTGTCTCCTGAGAAACCTGTTTGCAGGTCAAGAAGCAATAGTTAGAACCCTGTATGAAAAAACTGATTGGTTCAGGATTGAGAAAAGAGTACAACAAGGCTGTCTGCTGCACCCTTTATTTAATTTATACACAGAGCACATCATGTGAAATGCTGGGCTGGATGAGTTACAAGCTGGAATCCAGATAGGTGGGAGAAACATCAACAACTTCAGATATGCAAATAATACCACTCTAATGGCAGAAAGTGAAGAGGAACTAAAGAACCTCTTGATGAAGTTGAAGGAGGAGAGTGAAAGAGCTGGCTTAAAACTAAATATTTAAAAAGCTAAGACCATGGTATCTGGCCCCATTACTTCATGGCAAATAGAAGGGGAAAAGGTGGAAGCAGTGACAGATTTCCTCTTCTTGGGCTCTAAAATCATGGCGTATGGTGACTGTAGCCACGGAATCAGAAGATGACTGCTTCTTGGCAGGAAAGGTATGATAAACCTAGACAATGTGTTGAAAAGCAGAGACATTACTCTGCCAACAAAGGTATAGTCAAGGCTATGGTCTTCCCAGCGGTCATGTATGGTTGTGAGAGCTAGACCATAAAGAAGGCAGAGTGCTAAAGAATTGATGCCTTTGAACTGTGGTGCTGGAGAAGACTCCTGAGAATACCTTGGAAGGCAAGGAGATCAAACCAGTCAATCTTAAGGAACCTGAGTACTCACTGGAAGGAATGATGGTGAAGCTCCAGTATTTTGGTCACCTGATGCAAACAGCCAACTCATTGGAAAAGTCCCTGATGATGTGAAAGACTGAGGGCAGAAGAAGAGGGTGGCAGAGGATGAGATGGCTGGATGGCATCACCGATGCAATGGATATGAACTTGGGCAAACTTCAGGAGATGGTGAGGGACAGGGGGCAGTCCATGGAGTCGCAAAAGAGTCAGACATGACTGTGCAACTGAACAACAACTAAAAAATACATTTTAAACATTGTTCCAGAGGATAGAAAAGTGAAAAATAACTCCCAAATTCCTTCCATGAAGCTAGTATTAATATAACACTAATACCTAAACTTGAGTAAGATCTCTCTCTCACACACTCACACAAACACCATTAACACACAATGAACTAATTATAATGACTACAGTTCAACAGTAGAAGTCTACTAATATATTAAATTAAGAGACTTAAGGAGAAAAATGAGATAATTATCTGAAAAGATGCTTAAAGGTCTTTGGAAAAAATTCAACATCTATTCCTTATGGAAGCATTTAACAACAGGGTACTTCTTTGTCCTGTTTAAAAAAAAAAATGCAACAAGCTTGTACCATATTCTTCTTTTTTACTGGAGATTTTTGAGAAAGGATAAAAAGATGACCCAGTCAATCTCCTTGCCAACAAGCTGACCTCCTACAAACACAACTGTGGTACTTTCTAGCAGAAAGACCATAAAAAGTCTTTACCTATAAAACACTTTTATAAGAATAGATCTTTCAGTAGAATAATTGTTTATTTTATGTCGATTCAGATATGGATTTGTAGGGCATGATTTATTGGAAAAAGTCACACAAGCTATTTAAATGGGCACACAATGGGTCTACTTTGGCTGAAATGATTCTCTGTTCAAGTAATGTTATATATACACTACTTAAAAGTCTGTATGCTAAATCCAAACCAGAAGACACATTTATAAAGGAGAGAAAGGACATTTGGGGGATTGTGTTGACAGTCTCAGATTATTCCAAAAACAGAACCTATATTTTGCTATTGTCTACACTGTTTTAGTTATTAATAATTTTAGTACTGCATAGGTTCTACACTTTGTATAGGACATGCTTCTACAATCCTACTCTGGGTATTATCTATCCATTTAGAAGGAAGACAATGAGGACAATACTGACAGGGGTAGAGATAGGTATAGGAATAAAGGTGGAGGTGGAAATGGAGATTTGATACAAAGCCAGATTTAGAGACTTTTTATTTAATGTTCGGTACCTCACTTAATGGGAAACAACAGTCATTCTTACTAAAGTAAGGAACAAAGTAAGCATACTCCTCATCTCCATCCCTATTAAACATTGTACTTGGGGCACTGATCAATGAAATCAAATAAGAAAAAAACAGAGGAAAAAGAATTGGAAATGAAGAAGTAAATAGATCTCTTTGAAGATGATATGACATTCTAACAGGAGAACTCAACAAATCAAAGGTAAACATTACTCAGTAAATTAACTAAGTTAGAAGTGTATAAATTTAATATACAAAAACTAAAAGCCTTCACTTATGTAACAATGATCAATTAGAAGTTACAAAGAAGAAAAAAAATCCCATTTACAATATCAACAGAAAATCTTTACAAATAACAGTTAAGAAATGTTTAACACTTAATGAGGAAGCCAGGAAACACTTCTGAAAGATACAAGAAATGCATTCCTTTTTCTTGGACAGAAAGATTCAGCATCATAAAAAGAGCAATTATTCCTAAATTCATATATGAATTTACTGAGATCTAAATAAAAATACTATTTTTTCTAGATCTGAACAGATTTATTGTGATTTCTGTGTAAAAAAACATACGAGAAAAGGTAGGTAAACTCTAGGACTAACTTTTTAAGATAGTAAAACAAGCTAGAAATTTTCTGTAATTAAAACAGTGTATCAATTTACATTCCCACTAATAGTGCAAGAAGGTTCTCTTTCCTCCACACCCTCTCCAGCATTTATTGCTTATAGATTTTTTGATGATGACCATTGTGACCAGTGTTGGGTGATATCTCATTGTAGTTTTTTTTTTGTAAGTTAATTTATTTATTTTAATTAGAGGCTAATTACTTTACAATATTGTAGTGGTTTTTGTCATACATTGACATGAATCAGCCATGGCTGTACATGTGTCCCCATCCTGAACCCCCCTCCCACCTCCCTCCCCATCCCATCCCTCAGGGTTGTCTCAGTGCACCAGGCCTGAGCACCCTGTCTCATGCATCGAACCTGGATGGGTGATTTATTTCACATATGGTAATATACATGTTTCAATGCTATTCTCTCAAATCATCCCACCCTCGCCTTCTCCCACAGAGTCCAAAAGTCTGTTCTTTACATCTGTGTCTTTTTTACTGTCTTACATATAGGGTCATCATTACCATCTTTCTAAATTCCATATATATGTATTAATATACTGTATTGGTGTTTTTCTTTCTGACTTACTTCACTCTGTATAATAGGCTCCAGTTTCATCCACCTCATTAGAACTGATTCAAATGCATTCTTTTTAATAGCTGAGTAGTGTATATGCTGTAGATTTCTTATCTATTCACCTGCCAATGGATATCTAGGTTGCTTCCAT
Source organism: Cervus canadensis (assembly GCF_019320065.1). NCBI lineage: Eukaryota > Metazoa > Chordata > Mammalia > Artiodactyla > Cervidae > Cervus > Cervus canadensis. The sequence continues at coordinate 83,907,430 of NC_057389.1, read as the reverse complement.
GTCCTAGCTATTGTAAACAGTACTGCGATGAACATTGGGGTACACGTGTCTCTTTCAATTCTGGTTTCTTCGGTGTGTATGCCCAGCAGTGGGATTGCTGGGTCATATGGCAGTTCTACTTGCAGTTTTTTAAGGAATCTTCACACTGTTCTCCATAGTGGCTGTACTAGTTTGCATTCCCACCAACAGTGTAAGAGGGTGCCCTTTTCTCCACACCCTCTCCAGCATTTATTGCTTGTAGACTTTTGGATAGTAGCCATTCTGATCAGCATGAGACGGTACCTAATTGTGGCTTTGATTTGCATTTCTCTGATAATGAGTGATTTTGAGCATCTTTTCATGTGTTTGTTAGCCATCTGTTAGTCTTCTTTGGAAATGTCTGATTAGTTCTTTGGCCCATTTTTTGATTGGGTCATTTATTTTTCTGGAATTGAGCTGCGGGAGCTGCTTGTATATTTTTGAGATTAATTCTTTGTCAGTTGCTTCATTTGCTATTATTTTCTCCCACTCTGAGGCTGTTTTTTCACCTTGCTTATAGTTTTCTTTGTTGTGCAAAAGCTTTTAAGTTTAATTAGGTCTCATTTGTTTATTTTTGCTTTTATTTCCATTATTCTGGGAGGTGGGTCATAGAGGATCCTGCTGTGAGTTATGTCAGAGAGTGTTTTGCCTATGTTTTCCTCTAGGAGTTTTACAGTTTCTGGTCTTACATTTAGATCTTTAGTCCATTTTGAGTTTATTTTTGTGTATGGTGTTAGAAAGTGTTCTAGTTTCATTCTTTAACAAGTGGTTGACCAGTTTTCCCAGCACCACTTGTTAAAGAGATCATCTTTATTGTATATTCTTGCCTCCTTTGTCAAAGATAAGGTGTCCATAGGTTCGTGGATTTATCTCTGGGCTTTCTATTTTGTTCCAGTGATCTATATTTCTGTTTTTGTGCCAGTACCATACTGTCTTGATGACTGTAGCTTTGTAGTATAGTCTGAAGTCAGGCAGGTTGATTCCTCCAGTTCCATTCTTCTTTCTCAAGATTGCTTTGGCTATTCGAGGTTTTTTGTATTTCCATACAAATTGTGAAATTATTTGTTCTAGTTCTCTGAAAAATACTGTTGGTATCTTGATAGGGATTGCATTGAATCTATAGATTGCTTTGGGTTGTGTACTCATTTTCACTATATTGATTCTTCCAATCCATGAACATGGTCTATTTCTCCATCTGTCTGTGTCCTCTTTGATTTCTTTCACCATTGTTTCATAGTTTTCTATATATAAGTCTTTTGTTTCTTTATGTAGGTTTATTCCTACCTACCTAAAATGAAGTATTTTATTCTTTTCATTGCAATGGTGACTGGAATTGTTCCTTTAATTTCTCTTTCTGTTTTCTCATTGTTAGTGTATAGGAATACAAGGGATTTCTGTGTGTTAATTTTATATCCTGCAACTTTACTATATTCATTGATTAGCTTTAGTAATTTTCTGGTGGAGTCTTTAGGGTTTTCTATGTAGAGGATCATGTCATCTGCAAACAGTGAGAGTTTTACTTCTTCTTTTCCTATCTGGATTCCTTTTATTTCTTTTTCTGCTCTGATTACTGTAGCTAAAACTTCCAAAACTATGTTGAATGGTAGTGGTGAGAGTGGGCACTCTTGTCTTGTTCCTGACTTTAGGGGAAATGCTTTCAATTTTTCACCATTGAGGATAATGTTTGCTGTGGGTTTATCATATATGGCTTTTATTATGTTGAGGTATGTTCCTTCTATGCCTACTTTCTGGAGGGTTTTTATCATAAATGGATGTTGAATTTTGTCAAAGGCTTTCTCTGCATCTATTGAGACAGTCACATGGTTTTTATCTTTTAATTTGTTAATGTGGTGTATCACATAGATTGATTTGCAAATATTGAATCCTTGCATTCCTGGAATAAAGCCCACTTGGTCATGCTGTATGATCTTTTTAATATGTTGTTGGATTCTGTTTGCTAGAATTTTGTTGCGGATTTTTGCATCTATGTTCATCAGTGATATTGGCCTGTAGTTTTCTTTTTTTGTGGCATCTTTGTCTTTTGGTACTAGGGTGATGGTGGCCTCACAGAATGAGTTTGGTAGCTTACCTTCCTTTGCTATTTTCTAGAAGAGTTTGAGTAGGATAGGGTAGTTTTGATTTGCATTTTTCTAACAATGAGCAATGTTGAGCATCTTTTCTTGTGTTTATTAGTCATCTATATGTCTTCTTTGGAGAAATGTCTATTTAGGTCTTCCACCCACTTTTTGATTGGGTTGTTTGTTTTTCTGGTATTGAGTTAAATGAGCTGCTTGCATATTTTGGAAATTAATCATTTGTCAGTTGTTTCACTCGCTATTATTTTCTCCTATTCTGCAGGTTGTCTTTTCACCATGTTTATACTTTTCTTTGCTGTTTAAAAGCTTCTAAGTTTAATTAGAAGTAAATGCTGGTGATAGGCAAGTGCACTATACTTAGTCATGTCTGACTCTTTGCGACCCCATGGACTGCTGCCCAACTTGCCTCCTTTTCCAGGCAAGAATATTGGAGTGGGTTGCCATTTCCTTCTCCAAGGGATTTTCCCAACCCAGAGATGAAACCTGTGCCCCTTGCATAGGCAGGCGGATTCTTTACCACTGCACCACTTCAAAAGTCCCATAAAGATCTCTAGTATGGTATAATTTATATTTCATACAGATAGCTCAGATATACAAAAAACTGCTGCACTTGACCCACTTTAAAAGAAATGTGTATTTAAACCACACCAATACCATTTCTCACTTATCAAGTTAGCAAAAATTTAAAAGCATGATTACACATTTTGCTGATTAGGTTGTAAAGAAACAGCACTTGCTTATATGTACTTGCTGGAGTACAGATTGTGCAATCCCTATGAAGGTGAACTTGGAAATGTCTAGCAAATGAGATAAACATGTATTTGTTCACCCAGAAATCCCACAAGTATGACCCTACCATGATACGCAACTTCAATAATCTAAAAATACTTATGTACACATTTAATGATTTTAGTGTTATTTGCAATAGAAAAACATTGGAAACAACCTAAATGCCCAAACATAGGAGAAAAAACTATGATTCATGGAATGCAGTTCAGCTGTATATAAAAACAAGAATGATCTCTAAGAACAGAAGCAAAGCAATTGCTGGGATATATTTTTAAACAAAGTATATAAGGTAAAAAGATCAAACTTTATACTATCTCTTCTGTAAGAAAGATGTGAAATATATATATATATATATATATATATATATATATATATATATATATATATGATTCTAAATATAATTCCTCACTAAAAGGAACCAGGACCCCTTGGAATTAATACCAGATATGAGCTAGGAAATGTTAAAAGTAAGCCTGAAATAAATTGTAAAGAAACTAAGGAAGTGTCAAAACACAGATGAAGAGATGTCAAAAGGACAAAGGAATTCTGTTGTAAGAGCTCCTGCTTGACAATTTGAATATGTAAAAAAAAAAAAAACCCAAAGATTAATAATAGACTATGACATATTGAATAAAAAAATAATTCATGAGTCTTAGTAAGATGAAAAAGTTCTTTACAGAAGAATAGAAACTAATAAATATACAATAAATGATAAAGTATAAAATCACAGTTTTACAACTACTAAATATGATAACTGATTCTGGAAAGTCCTCCTTAATGAATGCTCAACCCACTGAATGGAAATTTGTTGAGGAACAGGTATTCACACAGCCTCAAATTATCACATTACAGAGAGTGGCAAAGATGGCAGAGTAGAAAAGCCCTGAGCTCACCTCCTCTCACAAGCACATGAATATCTCAACTCTCTGCAGAATGACCATCGATGAGAAAGATCAGAATCTACCAGAAAAGATTTTCTACAATTATACATGTAAAGAAGGAGCCATAATGAGATGGGTAGGAGTGGACTTGAGATATACTCAAATCCCATACCCACTTGGAGGAGGACCCATAAATTGGAGAATAATTATATTACAGAGGTTTCTCCATAGAAGTGAGAGTTCTGAGCCCTACATTAGGCTCCCCAGCCCAAGGATCCTGCATGGGGAAGACAAGCCCCCAGAACATTTGGTTTTGAAGGTCAGTGGGACTTAATTCTGCAAGCCCCACAGGACTGGAGCTTCACTCTTACAGGGCACACACAGAATCTCATGAGCTCTAGGACCCAGGTCTAAAGCAGTAATTTGATAGAAGTCTGGGTAAGACCCACTTGCTAGTCTTTGGAGAGTCTCTCAGAGGGATAAGGCACAGTTGTGGCCCTTTCTGGGGACACAGACACTGGTGGCAGCCATATTTAGGAACATTCTACCATGTGAACACTGTAGCTGGTACCTGCTGTACTGATTCATTAGCACCAAGAGCTGACCCCACCCAACAGCCTGTAGGCACCAATGCTGGGACACCTGAGGCCAAATACCTCACTGGGTAGGGACACAGTCCCACGCATCAGCAGACAGGCTGCTTAAAGACTTCCTGAGCCCACAGACACCTCTAGACATGACCTTAGACACAGCTCTGCCCACTAGAGAACCAAGACCCAGATCCACCTACCAGTGGGCAGGCCCTGGCCTTTCCTACCAGGAAGCCTGCACAAGACTCTAGACCAGCCTCACAAACCAGGGGGTAGAAACTAGACACAAGAAAACTGTGATCCTGTAGCCTGTGGACACAGTCTGTCCACAGCAGGCCAGATCCTACCCTAGGACCAGCTGGGCCCTGGCCTTGTCCACTAGTGGGATATGCCAGACCTCATGCCCAACTGTGTCAGGAACTCTCTCTGCAATCCCTGATGACTTGAAATGAACTCTGGGATCTTTGGGCACTGCAATCAGACTTCCAGGGATTGAATCTTTATCCCAGTAATCCAGCTTCACCTGGTCCTTCAACCCCAGGTCCTGCTTCACCTGCCAATGTGTAGACAACAGCCCCAGAGTCTTTAGGACCCTGACTCTGCCCACCAGTGAGCTAGCACTAGCCGCTTGGCCTCCTAGCATTCTGCACCCACTTGCCTCATGACTAGGCCCCGCTAAACAGCAGCCAGCAGCATCCATACAAGGCAGGGCCTGGCAACGAACCAGGCTCAGGGCCAATCAAGCTTACCAGACCACCCCCCCAGTCAGCCCACCACAATACAGAGACCCACACAGTTCTCGTAAGGGGAACCCATAGAGCATATACCTGGGGCAACAAGAGGAAAAAAGTGCACTACATGGATGTGTAGGACCTTTGTACAGAAGGCCACTTCTCCAAAGTTGAGAAATGTAACTAACCTACCACATACATAAAAATATAAATAGCAAGGCAGACAAAATGATGCAGCCGAGGATAGGTTCCAGATGAAGGAAGAAGATAAACCCCGGGGGAAGGACTAAGTGAAGTGGAGATAGGATATCTACCCAAGTAAGGGTTCAGAGTAATGACCGTAAAGAAAATCAAAGAACTCAGGAGAAGAATGGATGTACAGAATGAGAAGTTAGAAGTTTTAAACAAGGAGTAAGAAAATATAGAGAACAACCAAATGGGGATGAAGAACACAATAACTGAAGTGAAAAGTACACTAGAAGAAATTAATGGTAGCCTAGATGACACAGAGGAATGAAAAGAAATGAGGACAGTTTAAGAGACCACTGGGACATCAACTATACTAACATTCATGCTATAGGGGTCACAGAAGAAGAGAGAGAGGGAAAAGCCAGTCTGCACAAGATACAAAGCTAGGTTCTTCAACCCTGGAAAACCTAGAAGGGCTGACTACTATGGTGAAAGATATAGACTATTTTTCTTTTTCATTCCAGATGGTGCCAGCCTGGGATTAGTCAAAACTGTTCTAAGATTGTTGGAAATAGACTCTGAAAGTGAGTGTTAGTAGCTCAGTCGTGTCTGGTTCTTTGGAATTCCATGGAGCCTGCCAGGCTCCTCTGCTCATGGAATTCTCCAGGCAAGAATACTGGAGTGGGTAGCCATTCCCTTCTGGGTGACCTTCCTTACCCAGGAATTGAACCCAGGTGTCCCACATTGTAGGCAGGTTCTTTACCATCAGAACCACCAGTAAATAGATTCTATCTGTCATGAATAACCTTGAAGCACTTAAAAGCACAAAATATTATGGTAGGTCTGGGTTAAAAATGTCTTTCCAAGTGGCATAATCTATGTCTCTGTGTTTCAAATATTCTAAATATTCCACAAAAATTATTGGGTTCCTGAAGGCAAATGGTCCTTTTGAAATATACTTTATCTCCCTTCAGTAGCCAAGTAGCCAGATTTTCTGGAACAACATTCACAGGAAAGGGGGATTAATAGGACACAATACAGATTATAGTGTGTTCTACTGAATGATCATGTGAATCATTCATACAGTTTTAAAAAGAGTGTTATCACGATCAACGACACTTCACGGATACTTCAAAAGCCTGGAATGAGACTGTAAATGGATTCCATGTTAGGTTTCTCTGTTTCAAGTTCCCAGAGCCCACTTCAAATATGCCAATGGTTAACAGCCTGCAAATGTCAGAAGCCCCACCTCCTCCTCTGTTAGAAATGATCTCATCCTGTGTGGGATAGCTGGCTTGCAAACTAGAATCTAGTTCATTCATTCTCCTTCCTGGCCGGGCAGAAGTGACTGATCCTCAGAGAGGCATCTCAGAAGCAGGGAGGCAGTGGGGGTATAGCTGCTGTTAGAGCTGACGAGTAGTTGGACAGCTGATTATACTGGACCTGGGTGATTACAATTACAGCCTCTCTACCTCACAGGCTTTTTAATGGGTTTCAGAAAGTCAGGTAATTCTGAACACCATGGAACCTCTCGTTTGAAAGCAGCAAGTGGATGTGGAAAGTTTATTTCCATTGGTCAGTGTGATTCAGTGGACTCACCATGGAACTAAAACAGAGAAACACTTAGGTGCTAATACTAACAAAGACAAAAAATGTAGAAAAAAGTAGAAGAAATAGATCTGGTTCTCTTTCACTTGGGTCCATACAGGTAGACTCTTTCTAGAAGGCCAATCACTAATCAACAGAGAAAGCATTCCCAATATCTTTAGACTTTATTGAAAATTTGTCAGCTGTAGAGGTACTACTGCCTGCAAACAAATCCATTTTCTGAGTTTTGATCCATTTGATTAATTTCTTTTATATCATTTTTATCTGAATGAATTTCTGTATTTGGCCAGTTTACTGTCAGCCTTTTAGTTTCATTTTTTATTCCAAGTACATGTTTAGCACAAGTTCTGTCCTTTTAAACAAATGAACAACTAAATGGTAGATTCTGAAAGTTATTAAAGACTGATTAAGATTTTATCATCCCCATTCATAGCATTCTTCTTGTCCAAAATTAATTCTCTGAATAAGAGAACATCACTATTTCTTAATACTCTCCATCAGCTTTCATAATAAAATTTCACTTTCTTTTTTCACAGACGAATATATGGAAGGCAATGTAAATTATTTTAAACTTTCTCTGCTAGTCTAAGAGAAAAATGAACGACTAATAAAAGCAATAACCAACGTTCTAGGTTAAAATGGTAGATGGAAAATATGCACCTAAATTCACTCCTTTCTGAAGTAGAACAAAATGGGATCTTAAAAACAACAACAGCAAAAAAACAACCAAAATCCCCAAATACAAACAAAAAAGATGTCAGGAAAATAGCTACTAATTTTTGAATTGAAAGTCAAATAAATGAATGGCCACTGATTAAGTAGATGTAATACAGACAAACTACAAAAGCTGCAGTGAAGAACAGCTAGAAACATATCTAACTTACATTCAAAAAGGTTCAGGAGCTGGCAATGTCAGGGACCTCCAGAGTTTCTGGAAATGAGAGTGAAGGGAACACTGAGTAGGTTAAAGAATAAAATAAAAACATGGTAAAAGTTGAGAATCTTTTAAAACCCTAGATGTCCTTCCAGACTCCACTCTATAGAGTGAATGCACCTCCCCTACCCCAACAGAAATATGAAAGATCATTCTTAAGAAAAGTTTTAAGGGGAGAATCTCTGGGTCTCCGGATTGGTCATACTCAGCACAGTTGTGGGCCTGGAAAATAATAAAAACAGGGGCACTGGACTTCCCTGGTGGCTCAGTGGTAAAGAATCCACCTGCCAACACAGGAGATACAGGTTCAGTCTGCGATCTGGTAAGATCTCGCGTGCTGTGAAACAACTAAGCCTGTGGTCCACGATTACTGAGCCTGTACTCTAGAGCCCAAGAGCTGCAACTACTGAGGCCACACACTGCAGCTACTGAAGCCTGCACACCCTAGAGCCTGTGCTCGGCAGTGAGAGAAACCACAGCAAGGAGAAGCCCGTGCAACTGGAGAGTGGCCCCCACTCGCTGCAACTGGAGAAAAGTCCACACAGCAAAGAAGACCCAGCATGGCTAAGATAAATAATAAAATTAAAAAAAAGAGGGGGACTAAGTGGAAGATAAAGAGTGACTGTTGGATGCTGGAACCACCAGCCCTGCCCTCATCCTCTCCTCACCTCCCAGAACTCTGGCAGCTAAATCTAACACCTAGGTTGGAGACTGGGGAGATCTTTCTCTGGGACATCTGATCAATCCAGAAGGAAATTTATAAAGACATTGACATCTGGAGCTTGGCAGCTAATGATCTGTCAAGACCACCCTTCTGTGAAACTATAAATCTGCAAGCTCCATTCCCACACTCAGAGCATTCAATCAGCTTTTAAACCCTCATTCTGTAAGAAGACAAGAAAGGATCTACAAATATTTAAGGAAAGCTAACAAGAAGTTGTTGTTCAGTTGCTCAGTCATGCCTGACTCTGTGACCCCATGGACTGTAGTCCCTCAGGCTTCCCTATCCAAGGGATTCTCCTGGCAAGAATACTGGACTGGGTTGTCATTTCCTTCTCCAAACAAGAAGTTAGCAATCAAATAATCATAATCACTAAGGAAAAAAAGCCACTTAGAGGACAAGAACTGTATGGGAAAAGAAAACAAAAGAAAAACAACTATTACTCATATCTTCTTAGATATAAGGATGGCATGACCACGTCAGGGAATAATCAGAAAGGAATAGTACTCAAAGAACAGAAAAGTAGATCTTGGAAGTTAAAAACTTCATGGCAGAAAAGAAAAACATTAATGGATAGGATGGAAGGTTAATTTGAGGAAGTCTCATAGAAAATAGAGCAAAAAGAAAAAGAGATGAAAGGGATAAGGGGAAATTAAGAAAACAGGAGCAATTTAAGAGTTTCAACATCCAAAAAATAGCAGTTCAGAAGGAAAGAACTAAGAAAACAGGAGAAAATCATCCATCAAGTAATTAAAGTCAATTTCCTGGGATTAAAGGGCATTATGAAAGGGCCCACTGAACACCAAACACAATGGATAAAAATAGAACCACACTAAAATATAACACTAAGAAACTTCAGAATCTTACTGGACTAAAGAAGATCTTGAAACCTTCAATAAAGTGAGAAAAAGATTAATAAATCAAAATGAACTTTTCTAGAATAACAGAGAAAATAGTAATAACTTCACAACTCTGAAGGGAAATTATTTTTCAGCTAGAATTCCAGGCTTAATCAAACTATCCACCTACTAGAAGTGTCAAATAAAGATATTTTCAAACACGCACAAACAAAAACAATGACATTATTTTGCATTCCACTTTCAAAGTGAGGAAGTAGATTAAGAGTGACACAGCAGAGACAAACGAATCCTAGGTTGTCCGCTGAGAACCAGGCATGGTTCTGAATTATTTAAGGTATAGGATGAGTTCTGTAATAAACTGGTCTCCCAAATATAGTGGCCTTAAAAAGCCAGAAATTTATTTCCCTCCCATGTAACACTCCAAGTTGAGCAATGAAGGTTGGTGGAACATCTGTGCTTCACACAATCATACAGGGACCCTCTTTCCTTCTGCCTTGTTGCTCATCCAGATTGTTGGACCATTCTAATACACTCAAAGCTTGAGGATATATCTATGTATTAGCTTGTGGAGAAAGAATGAGCATAAATTCAGATTAAACAATTACAGTGAGTAGTTTACACACCTCACTTCCACTCTTAGACCATAAGTAATAAGTTAGTTACATGATCACATCTACCAGAAGTGAGCTTACAAAATATACTTCCTAGTTATACAATGTGTCCAGTTTAAATTCTTCTATTATGGAAGGGAGGAAAAGAAGGCTTTGTGATATTGTATATAGTCTCTACCATAGAGAACAGTCTAGCCTGAATGTTTTAAAAACTTGTGGACAAGCATTGTTGCTCCCTGTATCCATGGCCATCCTTCCCTCCAGAGTGAATAGACAGATGTAGTACAAATCAATGGGAACACAACTTTTTAAAACAGGATCTTCAATAATTATGATGTATGTCAGACACTGAATGATGAAACAATACAGAAATATGCTTCTAACTGAATGGCAACATAAAAGCCTGAGCACTTCTCTCTCAGCCAATGTCTTAGCAAGACCCTTTGGGCTCTCATAAGCCCGACTCAGAAGAAAACATAAATATTTCAAAATAAGAGGAGTTACTTAATTCCTAATATACATACATGTTTGTATTTGCATAGATTATCTCTGTCAGGATATTTAAGGAGCTGGTAACAGTGGTTGCTTGTCAAAAGAAGAACTAGAAATATTTTTACTATTTCCTTTTTGTTAACCTTTTGAATTTATATATTATGCATTTATATCTCATCCAAGAATAAAGGACAAATTTATATCCCATCTAAAAATAAAGTAAAACGCATTCCTTTAAAAAATACAAATGCATATATCCTCTTAACCAGAAATTTCACTTCTAGGAATTTATCTTATACATATACCAGTACAGCATTATTCACAGCTAAAACAGAAGAAAACAATATAAATATTCAATAGTAGGAGACTGATGATATTAACTATGCATACCTACACAATGGAATACAATACAGCTTCAAAAAGGAATGAAAACTGGAAACTGACTAAAACAAAAATACAAATTGTGATAGGTAACTACATGAGTGATTAAGTAAATGCAGGCTTTGGCTCTGATCATGACTTGATTTCAAAAACATATAAAATATTACTTTGAAGGAGAAAAAGACAGACTGGAAGACTGAAAATGCAATGGCAGGATATTAAACTTAAATGACATGTGAATGCATAATTGTTTGCTTTTGTCTGTGAATCAAAATCTGCTCAAACTCATACTTCTGTTTAAAAATAGTAATGGCAATCATATTGGTGACCTGGAAAAGTATAATGATAAATCAGCAAAAACACCTATGATTTGGGTCGGTGCTTAGCTCTTTAACTTAATCATTTTGTAGCTAATGCTATAACACAGGGGTCTCCAACATCCAGGATCCACTGCCTATGATCTGAGGTAGAGTTGATGTGATAATAGAAATAAAGTGTACAATAATGCAATGTGCTTGAATTATCCTGAAAACATCCCTTCACCCCTGGTGGGTGGAAAATTGTCTTCCATGAAACCAATCCTTGGTGCCAAAAAGGTTGGGGACTGCTGCTGTGACAGACACAAAAGGTCCAAAAGCACCTAGTGCTTACTGAGGTTGGTCTGGGAAGCAGAAGGAGAGAAGACATAGCACCAGAGTCCATGGGGGCAATGGACTGAGTTATTATGGAAGTTCAGTGTGGAGAACCAGAAATTATGTAGTTAAAAGTTGAGGTTCAGAATCAGAAACGATACAGGATGATAAAACTTAATTCTGCAAGAGATTGAGTCTCTGGTACCTGGTGTTTTCAACAGGCACCCTGGGTACTGGCAGGCTGGCTCTATTTTGGCAGGATGTTGCCAAGGCACTGGTTGATATTTACATGATCTTGGAAAAGGCAAGGCACCTCAATCTCCTTAGCTATGATCTGTAAATAACAACACATAACCTGAAATGACATATGTGAAAGGACTCTTACAAACGTAAAGTAGTATTAATTTATTTACTACTGCTGTTCAGGGTAACTACACTGATCTAGAACAAGACCCACATTTCGGTTTGTAGGACTCACCCCTCTCCATGTGCACAAAGCAATCAAAATCACATCTACTACATTTTCAGCATTTTACTGCAGCATGTTCTTTCCTAAGACTGTGCTTCATGGTGTCCTAAAGCCTTTCCTAACTCTGTCCTATATTGGAAGTATCCTAGACCACATTCCTACAATAACTTCATTGCTTGTAATGCAAGTTTTCTGTCCCATGCCATTAACTTCATAAGACTAAACTAGAGAATGTGTGATAGGTATAACATCTTAGGATTCTCTTGCAGAGAGAAGAGAAATCTCCCCTGTGAAATTAGGGGGAAAGAATGGCTCTTCAAAATTGTCCATGGTAGGTCAAACTGTAAAATTATTCAATTTAGTTAGAAAATCAACAGTTCATTGGCTTATGTTCTGTCTGCATTATACCAATGTACACAGTAGCCTTTAGCATTCATAATGTCTATTTATTAAATGGCTATAGGTAACCTCCTTTTGATCCTAGCACTATGCAGATGATCTTAAATAAAGTCACCTAGTTAAATGTCTATAGTGTGCTACAAACAGACTTAAGAAGTCCTAAACCTGAATGACTGTTTTGATCAGGCATCTCTCATATGCGTTTAGTGTAATGAGAAGTACCTATGCAGGAAAAGAATATAGCACCTTAGGGTGTGCACCCTTCTGAACTGCTACAATCTGAAAGGATGAACATGTTGAATAAATGGAAATTTAGGTCAGAGAAAAGTAAGCTTTTTTTTTTTTCACAGTGCCATAAATTTAGGAGCAAAACATAAGAGATTTATCACTGTGGCAGAAATGGTTAATTGCTTCTCAATCCCCATTCTCCTTTCCTGCTCATTTTTATCTGGGCAGCTTGCCACTTAGCTAAAAGCCTATATTCCCTAGTCTCCCTAATGTGTGGCAATTCCCTGCCTCAAATTTTCTACAAAAATCTAATGGAGGATGAATAAATATATATGAAAAATTTATCTGTAAGCTTACCTCTTTGATATACCAGCCTGGAAAGATGGTAATATCTTACTTTTCAGCTAAGAACTGCATTAGCCTGACCTCTGGAACAAGGGGTGATGGAGGTTGGCAAAAAAAGTTTGTTTGACCTTAACATATGCATATATGCTCATTTCTTACCATGAACTGCCGGGGTCCTGCCCCAGCAGGATCCAGGGGAACCCTCAGGATGAACAGCGTCGGCGAATGAGAGAGAGAGAGAAAGAAAGAAAGAGAAAAAGAAAGAGACCAGACCGGAGTGTGCAGCAGAGTCTGGCTTTATTTTTCACCATCGCCTTTATACCCTAAGTTGGTACATTTCTAAAGGGGAGATAAGCACACAGACTTGGTTTAACATTACATCAGCTTGCCCTTCATGAAACCAGGTGTGCTCTGTGTATTTTCATTTATGAGAGTCTTTCCCCATAGATTTGTTTGTACATTATCTTCTGGCCTTGAGCTTAGCAGAAAACAGAAAAGTGGCAGTCTCATGGTACAGCAGGTTGTAACACAGTGGAAATACAATCCTGTTAACACAAAGGTCAGTCTTTTTGCAGAAGTTCTCAGCTAAATTTATCTAAAAAGTTTAACACACAAAGACTGTGGCTCTGGTGAGGCAGCCCCTGTTTAGCTCTCCTGTTAAAATTAACAATTATCTTATTGTTTTTACACTAGAGCTAAACTCTTATTTTTCTAGATCTCCAACTATATTAACAATAGTTTCCACTGCACAACCTCAGCACATTAACATCAATCAAACGTTAATCCAATAACCACTTTTAAGACAATATTTTTGTATTCTCTAATAGGGCTTCCTCACCCCGCAAAGGGCTCTGTGCATATTGGGGCCTTTTTTAATGGTTAATCTCTATGTATAATATCTTTTGGCTTTCAGGCCTGTTGACAATATATGGCTTGCACCTGGTATAACTTTAAGCAACTTCAGTAGCCGACCCTGTCTTTTTTTTTGGTAAATCTATTTTCTTTCTATTAGGTGTCATCTCCATGGGAACTAGAGAGGATTACATTTTTACAGAACAGAAATGCAAAGGATTGCAAAAACAGCAGATATAGCACAAAACAGGCTCTTAGTCTAAAAGCCAACGACCTGCAAGAGGTCACCAGCTAATCTCTATCTAAAGTATTTTCTATTAGGCACATTTGTGGCTATTTTATTTGTGGAGCCTTTCTCACCCCGTGCAGGGACCTATGCTTAATAGTTTCTTTTGTTAGCGTACTGTGCTTAGGATGTTTAGAACAATCATGAGCATTTTTGCAATGAGAGCACACATTTATCAAACAAGCCAGAATGCCAGCGAAAGGGTTTGAATTGAAGCATTTCCTTCATCCCTGGCCCCTTCATAGGGTACCAGCGTCCAGGAGATTTATTAGTTAGGGTTTTAACTTGGTCTTTATTCAGTGAAAGAGGAGCAGGAGAGCTCACGGCAGGCAACACAAGAATCCACAGCAGGGCAAACAAGAACAACAGCAGAAAAGGGGGGAGGATACAGGGTGGGGTAGAGGCCGAGGCCAACCTGGAGGGTCCCTTATATCCTGGACGGCCTTGCCTGTCAGGTTTTCTCCTCATGACCTCGTCATGGAAGGGGTTCCAGACGGCCTTGCCTTTCTGGTATTTTCTTCATGACCTCGTCATGGGTGGGATCTCCCATAATGGCTCCCGGCAATGAACCATTACCAAAAAGACAAAAAAGAGCAAACACGTCTGGAATCAGCTTTGTAACTCTAATGATGATCTTCTGCTACAACATACTTCTCACAAGACATCCATGCTCTTCTGAGATGAGAGAGGAGTTAAGAAAGCATATATCATAGATTTAGAAAAGGGTCAGAAGCAAGGTTCAGAAAACTATATCTCCTCCTGCCAATTCTGATCTTGGATCTTTTTTTTTTTTTTTTGATCTTGGATCTTATAACGGACATTTGTTCACCTTGGTTCCCTAAATCTCAGTTCAATGTCTGCAGTTGGCGCTATCTGGTGGGTATTCCTACTTCACCTCCACCCTGAAGTCTTGCTTCAGGGCTTCTGCAGTTCAAAAAGACTAACATGCTATGCAACCATATCAAGCGACAGAGCTGGACTGTCCTTAACGATATGGCTTCATTTCATAAAAATGTTGTATTTCATAAAAATATTCAAGTCACAAAATCTGTTTCTGGACATCACCAAATTTAGGGTCTTGGCCTTTAGGTGTCAAAGTACCACTATCTTCATTTTACAAGTGAAGCACAGGAAGATTAAGAGACTTAGCTGAGATCACTCCGTTTATTTTCTAAGAAAAGACAGGAATCCAGGTCTCCTGTTTCCTAAAAGTTACTCTTTTTTTAAACTCCATGGGAAGGGGTTACTTAAAATATCTACCAAAAGAAAAAATACATTGCAGAAATTTCTTCAATGTTGCTTATTAGCAGGGGAATCTGTTATATATTGCCACAAGAATGCTGTGAGAGAAACCACCCACAAACTACCCATTTGTTTTCAGTGGCTTAAAACAAGTCACTTATTCTCACAGCTCTGCAGGTCAATTGGGATGGCTCTGCTTCATTCTTATCCTTTTCCCAGGACCAGTGAATTAACTAAAAAATGTCCATCTCATGGTGATGACCTTGGCATAAGAGTGCAAGTAAAAACACATGATGCCTTTTAAATACTTCTATTGGCCAAAACAAGTTACATGCTCAATCCCAACATCACTAGGATAAGAAAATATACTCCAATCATAGAGGGAGGTGCCACTGAAAAGTACTGTGGCCAAAGATGAAGAGGTAAAGTCCTCTTGGGAACTGGTAGCAGCCAGAGCAGGAATGGGAGAGATGCTAAGTGAAGAAATGGAAGAATAATCCAGTCTACCATAGCATAATGTACTGGAAAAAATTAGAGTTTTTATAAAAGTATGTTATTTGTAGTCATGTCTACCATGGATGAAGCTCACAACAAATTCTTTCATATTCTTTAAAATTCCTTTAAGTGATTACATTTTTGAGAGGAACCAAATGTAATCCAAAACAATTTTTTTTTTTTTAGGAGAGAACTGATAAGAAAGACAAAGAAATTGATTGATGAAAATTGACTGCGAGCAGTATTTTTAAAGGAATCTCATTTAGAGAAGTAGATAAAACGTTTATAACTCATAAAAAAAAAAGATGTAACGGGTGAAGCTGGATGAATACCAAAGAGCTTAAAAATTTCAATTCAACAGAACTTCAACTAACAAGATATGATCATCACTAAGCTCTGTTTGTTGTGTATATATAAAATGGATATTTTTTAATGCTGTGCCATCTGCTTATTAATAAAGTGTCATGACTCTCTACCAAGATATTGTGATAAGATATCATTCACAAAAACTATTCTTTTATGATACTTTAAGAAGTTAATTCAATAGGGAAAAAGCTTAAGAGTTTTTCTTTTCTTTTCTTTTTGTATTTGTTTTTGTCAATATTGTTGGTGAGCTTACAAGGACATTTCAATGATGAGACTTACTTTTATTTCAAAATAAACTATTCCAACTTATGACACTCTAAATTTCATAATGTAGGAGCTCTTCTAAATAATATGATTTAAATTGACAAGCAACATAACTTCTGCTACAATCACAGCTGCACGATATACTTTTGCTCAGTAAATGTATTTATCATTGAACTGTTAAAAATTGGAATTTAATTTATTGTTCCCTCTTGCTGGAGGAAAAAATCTGAGTTTCTCCTCTGAAGTCAATTAGTACTTCATTTGTAACTACTTGCTTAGAATATGTTAACACCAAAAAAATAATTAAGTATGTTTTCATCATTTGACAAAATATTTCTCTTAAAAATTAAAAAATAAAAGGGCTACTCTCCTATCACTGCTAGATGAAGTAACAAATATTAAGGAAATGAATGTTAAATTGTTTTTTAGTCAAAACATGGAAGCAACCTAAGTGTCCATCAACAGATGAATGGATAAAGAAGACACGGTACATATACATGATGGAATTTTACTCAGCCATAAAAAGAATGAAATAGTACTATTTGCAGCAACATGGATGGACCTAGAGATTATCATAATAAGTGAAGTAAGTCAGACAAATATCATATGATATCACTTCTATGTGGAATCTAAAAAAAAGGATATAAATGAATTTACTTCCAAAACAGGAGTAGACTCATAGACATAGAATACAAATTTATGGTTACCAAAGTGAAAAGGGGGGGGTGTGGGTTGGGGAGAGAGAAAAATTAGGAATTTGGGATTAACATGTACATACTGCTATATAAAAAACAGAAAAACCACAAGGATCTAATATATTGCACAAGGAATTATATTTAAAATGTTTAATATGCATTTAATAATGTATAATGGAAAATAATCTGAAAATAATATATATACATGCATGTATGTACAGGGCTTCCTTGCTAATGCAGGAGATGCAGGTTCAGTCCCTGGGTGGGGAAGATCCCTTGGAGAAGGAAATGGCAACACACTCCAGTTTTCTTGCCTGGAGAATTCCATGGACAGAGGAGCCTGGCAGATGACATGACTTAGCGATTAAACAACAACAACAACAACAACCACATGTATGTATAACTGAATTACTTTGCTGTATATCTGAAACCAACACAACACTGTAAATCAACAATGCTTCAGTATAAAAATGGTTAAAAATTGTTTGTTTTTGATGCTCCAATTATGTCACATTTTTAGGGCTTCAGACTGTAGTGAAGAATATATGTAGTGAAAGTCATTCAGCCTTTTCCACATAGAGAATACACTGAATTTTAAAAACTGAATCATTAAAAAATTACCACGCTTCCAGATTTTTTAATGATTTAATTAATAATTTCATTTATGATAATTCCCTTCAGCTTTCTAAAAAATTTTTCATTGATACATACTTACAGATTTGATTTACGGAGGAACTCAGGCTAAAAAAGATCACAGTGAAGGTCACTTATGAACAACAACAAATCAAGGTTTTCTGTCTTTTTCAGTAGCCAGTTCATCACCATCACAGTGCTCCGGGACAACCCAGAGGGACAGGGTGGGGAGGGAGGTGGGTGGGTTTGGGATGAGGGGGGACATATGTACGCCTGTGGCGAATTCACACTGATATACGGCAAAAACAGTCAAATATTATAAATTAATTATCCACCAATTAAATGAATGAAAAAAAAAAAAGCAATCTCTCTGAAGCCTAGTCTGTAGACACCGAAACTACTGCCTTTGAGGAAGGCAAACAAAACCACCTCTCTGTGCCCTCCATGATACCTGGTAGTTTTCATTTGGTAATTTTTTGTCCTCACAAAATGGGACACTCTCAAACAATTTTGAGGAATAATTAATATGATTACAGAGCTTATTAGGAATATTTTTACATTTGGTACATTAATTCTAAAGAATTCCAAAATATGCAGACCATTTCTGTTTATATTTTACAGGTAACTGGAATATAATGTTTTGTAAGATTTGTTAAATATTCATAAGGATTTGTTGAATAAAATAATAAAAACAGTACTAAAGACAACTAGTCTCAAAATTTTAAATAAAGTTTCAACATTCAAAGAATATGGATTTTTACAATGGTTTTAATGTTGGTATAATATGAATAGAAAATAAATGGTAGCTTGCTATCTATGACACCAATCATGAAACCCTTTTTCTAAAATAAAAACTATCATTTATCATTTATAAAATAAAAACTATCATCATCCTATCCAAATCAACGGAAAATTATCCTAATGATTAAAGTGGCTTAAATGTTTAGCAGTACACCCATTTTGTTGTTGTTGTTCACAAAATTAAAATCTCAACATGTTCTTTACTTCATGGACACCTAACAGTGGAAAACACAGACTTAATGAGCCACAACTGCTTCACTGTCCACCAACTATGGGGTTTAATTATTATCCTCTTCATTGATGATTTTAGTATAATTGCTTCTAGTTTTTTAATCTATAAACATCTTCATGGAGCAGATATAATATTGTGCACAAAAAGAGCTATCGTTGCTTTTGAAATGTAAATTTAGAATACAAATATTCTCATTATTAACAACTTTTACAAGTCATCTTTTAGTTTGTTTACTAAATCCTACATATCAACTTCCTAATTATTATTTACTAGGTTACTTCCATTTTAAGTCATTATATATAGTACTTATGATGCACATATCTACATATATTAGGGTTTTAGGCATTTCAGATAGTTTTCTTAGGCTGTTTCATAAGTGAAATTATTGGGCCAAAAAACAAGGGAAATTTTCAGACATTATGTTCAAATTCCCAAATTACCTTCCAAATGAATTTATGACCGGTAATTCTTCCACCAGTTTTACATTTGAGTGACAGCCTCATTTCCATCTCATTAGCATTTGAAAGTAAAAGTGTTAGTCACTCAGTAGTGTCTGACTCTTTGTGACCCCACTAACTGTAGCCCACCAGGATCCTCTGTCCATCGGATTCTCTGGCAAGAATACTGGAGTGGGTTGCCATTCCCTTTTCCAGGGGATCGTCCCAATCCAGGGATTGAACCTGGGTCTCCTGCACTGCAGGCAGATTCTTTACTGTCTGAGCCACCTGGGAAGCCTTAGTTTCACTCTAAAGGAGACTGTGTTAATCTGAAAGATGAGAAATGGCATTATTATTGCTTTAATCTATATTTCTTTCATCACTAATGAGGTTAATTTATCTTAATGATTATTTATATATGGTAAATGTTCTATCTCTGATTATCTAATTTGCAAAAAAGATTTCTTGAAATTAAAATATTCTATCCAAAAATGATACAAATGAACTTATTTACAAAATAGAAACAGATTCACTGACTTAGAGAAAGAACTTCTAGCAACCAAGGGGGAAAGCTAGGGGGTAGGGCTAGACTGGGAGTTTGCAATTGACATGTATACAGTACTATACTTAAAACAGATAATCAACAAAGACCTATTGTATAGCACAGGGAACCCTGCTCAACATTCTGTAATAACCTAAATGGGAAAAGAATCTGAATAAGAATAGATACGTGTACATGTACAACTGAATCACTGTGCTGTGCATCTGAAACTAACACAACATTGTTAATAGACTATATTACAACATGAAATTTTTTTAAGTAAAAAAATTTAAAATATTCTACTTCCCATTAAGTTGTCTTTTCATCTGGAATAAGAAATCTCATTTCCTTCTACTTAGTAAAAATCAAGGCTTCTCCGGTAGCTCAGGCAGTAAGGCGTTCTACCTACTTAGTAAAAATCGGGCAGTGAAATATTTACCATGTGCCACTATTACCCTGGAAACTGGCCCTGGCCCTTCTGTGACTGCACCTTTCTCTACAAGGCAAGGAGTCCATGGGCCCAAGAGGACATGCTACCTAAGTCTGTGTGCCTCACTATCTCTGTCCAGATGCCCAGGCCCTGGAATTTCTTCTGCGCATGGATCTAAGTCTATGCCAGGGATTGTGCAGGCCCAGGCCACAGGCTTATCCTAAAACTGCCACTGTTAGGACCAAGTCCTTCATGGACTCTTCCAAATATCCTCTTGAGTATGTTGTTTCTCAACTCATTCACAAAATTGATCCCCAGAGCTTTATATTTATGTTCAGCTGCTTGCAGGACCAAGTTACTAAACACAAGGGAATTGGAGTCAGTACTGATTTGAATTCTGGCTCTGCTTCTTATTAGCTTGAAGACTTTAAATAAGTGGCTTAATGTCTACAAGTAATATAGGATTAGGATTACAGAAGAATTATTTAGTGTATAAAGCATTTGGCATATAAAGTCACATGGTAAATTATGGTCTTCATTATAAAAGAATAAAAAAACCAAGTATTAGGAAAATTATGCATTCTCTTCATCTTCTGAGTATGTATTCAGGCAGAATATGAACTTATGTGTAGGTGTGTGTGTGTCTGTGTTTACACATGTGGTCACAGAGACGTAACTAAAACCTGAATGTTAATGATTGACTGAATTTGGCTTGAAAGGTCAAAAGTAGTGAAAACATATTCAGTCTACTTTGCATGAAATCACAGCATGATAACGAGCATCAAACTCAGTATCAGAAAGTCTTATATTCACACTGGACTCAGGCAAGTAACCACTCCGAACTTCAATTTGCTTATCTATAAAGTGACAATAACAGCCTTTCTCTGCCCATATAAAAGTATGAATTTATATACATTTGGGCTTACTTATTTTATATCTATATGAATTTAGAGATATAAACTGTAAACTTTTATCCGCCTTTAATATTAGTAGCAAGTACCTACAGTAGTTACATAGTGATTACAGAGTAGTGTCTATAGCTACAGATATCTGCAGTGATTACAGATAGTATCACCTCTAGCAGATCCCGTGGTTGGTTTATATTCACTACTCTAATGAGAATATTTTCACTCAAAAGCTAGCTATATTCACTGGCTTCCCTGATGTCTTGTTGAATTAGCATTAAAAATTAAATGGAGGGACTCCCCTGATGGTCCAATGGCTAAGACTCCATGTCTCCAATGCAGGGGGTGTAGGATCAATCCCTGGCCAGGGAACTAGATGCCACATACCACAACTAAGAGTTCGCATGATGCAATTAAAGATCCCAAGTGGTGCAATTAAGATTCAGCACAGCTAAATAAACAAAATAAATACATAAATATTTTAAAAAATAAATGGAAAATAAATGCATTCAGTGAGACAAGGAGGGATCAAGTCAGTCTGAAAACCTTTAACTGTGGGCACAGGAAATGAATTCAACTCAATCCAATCATCCAGACAGGAAAATAAATGTAACAGGGCTCATTATTTGTATGTGTGTATACGTGTGTGTGTGTGTGCGTGTGTGAGTGAGAGAGAGAGAGAGAGAGAAAGAGAGAGAGAGAGAGAGAGAGAGAGAGAGAGAGAGAGGCAGGCTGCATGCCATTGTAGAAATAGTGAGAAATTAGGCATATGATTCATTCTGTGTTGAAAAAATAAAAAATCTATGGACTTCAGAAACATGAACAGAGCAACAGGTAGAAACAAACTGTAGAGGGATAAGTAAAAATTGTTACTATCCAAACTTAATACTAACTCTCTTGTTTTCTTTAGTATATTCAATTTTCTCTGTGTCTTCTCTTGATGCTCTACAGAACCCTTTGTATCTGAAGCTTATTTTTTTTCCATTCTGGAAAATTTACTTCCATTATTTCTTCAAATATTTTCTTCTCTCCAGTATTACTTTTTTTTTCTTCCTTCTGAAGCCTCCATTGTATCTTCTATTCCAATTCTTCATACCTCTTTAGCCTTTTCTTTTACATTTTTCAACTATTGATTATTTTCTAATGACTTCTGGTGCTTTCACATTGTGGTGCTAGAGAAAACTCTTGAGAGTCCCTTGGACAGCAAGGAGATCAAACCTGTCAATCCTAAGGGAAATCAACCCTGAATATTCATTAGAAGGACTGATGGAGAAGCTGAAGTCCAATACTTTGGCCACCTGATGCGAAGAGCTGAGTTACTGGAAAAGACGCTGATGCTATGAAAGATTGAAGGCAGGAGGAGAAGGAGTCCACAGAGAATGAGATAGTGGATGGCATAACCGACTCAATGGACATGAGTTTGAGCAAGCTCCAGGAGACAGTGGAGGACAGGGAAGCCTGATGTGCTCTAGTCCACGGGGTCACAAAGAGTTGGAGATAGACTTAGAGACTAGATAACAACAAATGATTTCTGGAGGGTTGCTGAATTTGATTTTCCAATTCAACTAAATTGTTCTTCAGCTATATCCACCACATACATTCATCCCATACAGTAGGTTCCATACTTCAAATAATTTTTCATACCTAAATTTTCTACTTGGTTACTCCTTATAATTCTAGTTGTGTTTTACACTGCTATTGTCATCTTTATCTCTTTAAAATTAGTATGGCTATTTTAATTTATTGGCTCATGTATTAGAACAGATTATGATGTAGTAGTAAAAAATCCCAACTCCAGTGGTTTAACTCAAGCAAAGTCCATTACAAGCTCCAACAGTGCTTCAGGACAACAGCATGAGGTGTTTTAGAAACCCAGAGGGATGGAGGCTCGACCACCATGTAGTTGTACTGTCTAGAGCATGCAATCCATTTGGCCAACACAGCAGGGGAAAAGAGCTCTGGAGAATTTTGAAATGGCAATTAAAACCTTCATACAGAAGTAATAAATCATAACTCTGACTTATAAAGAAATGGCCCAGGACTGGTCACATGATCCTGCCTAACTGTAAAGGGGGAAATGGTCAATTATTCTATTTACCTGGAGAGAAGTTGATATGGATGAACATTACACACCATTAGAGTCCTTCTGTTCCAGTGCATATGTTTCAGATTACATATACTATTCTATTCATTGCTTTCCTTTTGAGGCAGTTGAACTTGTCAGGTAAAAAGGAAGGGTCATTATTGTGATGCTTAACAATGTGTCCATTTGACTAGGCCACAGTACCCAGATATTTGGTCAAACATTATTCTAGAGGTTTCTCAGTTCAGTTCAGTTCAGTCGCTCAGTCGTGTCTGACTCTTTCTGATCCCATGGACTGCAGCACACTAGGCTTCCCTGTCCATCACCAACTCCAGGAGCTTGCTCAAACTCATGTCCGTTGAGTTGGTGATGCCATCCAACCATCTCATCCTTTGTCGTCCCCTTCTCCTCTTGCCTTCAGTCTTTCTCAGCATCAGGGTGTTTTCCAATGAGTCAGTTCTTCCCATCAGGTGGCCAAAGTATTGGAGTTTCAGCTTCAGCATCAGTCCTTCCAATGAATATTCAGGACTGATTTCCTTTAGGACTGACTGCTTTGATCTCCTTGCAGCCCAAGGGACTCTCAAGAGTCTTCTCCAACACCACAGTTCAAAAGAATCAATTCTCCAGCGCTCAGCTTTCTTTATAGTCCAACTCTCACATCCATACATGACTACTGGAAAAACCATAGCTTTGACTAGATGGACTTTTGTCGGCAAAGTAATGTCTCTGTTTCTTAATATGCTGTTTAGGTTGGTCATAGCTTTTCTTCCAAGGAGCAAGTGTCTTTTAATTTCATGGCTGCAGTCACCATTTGCAGTGATTTCGGAGCCCAAGAAAATAGTCTGTCAACTGTTTCCATTGTTTCCCCATCTATTTGCCATGAAGTGATGGGATCAGATGCCATGATCTTAGTTTTCTGAATGTTGAGTTTTAAGCCAACGTTTTCACTCTCCTCTTTCACTTTCATCAAGAGGCTCTTTAGTTCCTCTTCACTTTCTGCTGTAAGAGTGGTGTCATCTACATATCTGAGGTTATTGATATTTCTCCCAGCAATCTTGATTCCAGCTTGTGCTTCATCCATTCTGGCATTCACATGATATACTCTGCAGATAAGTTAAATAAGCAGGGTGACTATATACAGCCTTGATGTACTCCTTTTTTTTTTTTTTCTTGATGTACTCCTTTCCAAATTTGGAACCAGTCTGTTGTTCCATGTCCAGTTCTAACTGTTGCTTCTTGACCTGCATACAGATTTCTCAGGAGGCAGGTCAGGTGGTCTGGTATTCCTATCTCTTTAAGAATTTTCCACAGTTTGTTGTGATCCACGCTGTCAAAGGCTTTGGAGTAGTCGATAAAGCAGATGTTTTTTGGAACTTTCTTGCTTTTTCGATGATCCAGTGGATGTCGGCAATTTGATCTCTGGTTCCTCTGCCTTTTCTAAAACCAGTTTGAAGATCTGGAGTTCAGGGTTCACGTATTGTTGAAGCCTGGCTTGGAGAATTTTCAGCATTACTTTACTAGTGTGTGAGATGAGTGCAATTGTGCTGTAGTTTGAGCATTCTTTGGCATTGCCTTTCTTAGGGATTGGAATGAAACTGACCTTTTCCAGTCCTGTGGCCACTGCTGAGTTTTCCAAATTTGCTGGCATATTGAATGCAGCACTTTCACAGCATCATCTTTCAGGATTTGAAATAGTTCAACTGGAATTCCATCACCTCTACTAGCTTTGTTTGTAGTGATGCTTCCTATGGATCACGTGACTTCACATTCTGATGTCTGGCTCTAGGTGAGTGATCACACCATCGTGGTTATCTGGGTCATGAAGATCTTTTTTGTATAGTTCTTCTGAGTACTTTTGCCACTTCTTACTATCTTCTGCCTAGGTCCATACCATTTCTATCCTTTATTGTGCCTGTCTCTGCATGAAATGTTCTCTTGGTATTTCTAATTTTCTTGAAGAGATCTCTAATCTTTCTCATTCTATTGTTTTCCTCTAAGGAAATTTTTAAGATGAGGTTAACATTTAAACCAGTAGACTTTGCATAAAATAGATTAAAATGTGGGTGGACCTCATCCAATCAGCTGAAGGTCTTTTTATAAAAAGACTGACCTCCCTATAGGAAGATGGAATTCCATCAGCAGACAGCCTCTGAACTCAGTGCAACATCAGCTCTTCTCTGGGTCTGCAGGCTACTCTGCAGATTATGCACTGCCTTCCACCATCAAGTGAGTTAATTCCTTAAAACAAATCCAACTCTCTCTTCTCTCTCTCACCCTTCTCTCCCGCTCTCCATATATACTTATCTCCTATGGATTTTGCTTCTCTGTTCAACCCTGACTAATACATCAATAAAGCTTCAGTTGTGGACTCTCACTACCAAATGGTTGTATATTTTTGTACACCTTCAAAAGTAAGATATTTTATATGGAATCATCAGATAAGACTTCTGTCTCTTTCCTCTATTTCCATTTCTATTCTAAAACACATGAGTCACAATAACTCCTGAGAATGGTTAAGTTATTACTAGCTGCTGCTGCTAAGTCACTTCAGTCATGTCCGACTCTGTGCGACCCCACAGACGGCAGCCCACCAGGCTCCCCTGTCCCTGGGATTCTCCAGGCAAGAACACTGGAGTGGGTTGCCATTTCCTTTTCCAATGCATGAAAGTGAAAAGTGAAAGTGAAGTTGCTCAGTCATATTCGACTCGTAGCGACCCCATGGACCGCAGCTTACCAGGCTCATCCATTCCTGGGATTTTCCAGGCAAGAGTACTGGAGTGGGGTGCCATTGCCTTCTCCTATTACTAGCTACACCTGTGTAAAAATAGTTCTGGGGGACTTCCCTGGTGGTCCAGTGGTTAATAATCTGCCTTGCAATGCAAGGCACACCATTCAATCCCTGGTCCAGGAAAATCCCACATGCCATAGGACAACTGAGCCTGTGAACCATGACTACTGAGACCACACACCCTAGAGACTGTGCTCTGCAATGAGAGAACCACTGCAGCGAGCAGCCCTTGCACTGCAAGTTGTTACAACTATAAGGAGCCTGCACACAGTAATGGCGACCCAGCAAAGTTAAAAATAAATAAATAAATATTTTTTAAAAAAAGCTTCTGGGAATACTAGTTTAGTGCACTACGCCAACTCATCCTGTCTGTATCATGACGTGAAAAAGGTCGTGCTGTAATATGAGAACATGCTTCAGTGTACAGTACTGAGCATATGAAGGAAGTGGTCTGAAGTACACAAATCTAGAAAATAATATGTGAAAAATGATTCCAATCATCAGATATGTAAAATTTTATGAGAATCTGTTTTTCACTGACTGCCTGGTCAAAAATGGAAGCTCTCTGTTCTTACAAATAAATTTGAAAATTCAAAATACATAATCTCAAGTGCAGCATACTATTTATCTTTCTTGACACAATCATGCAAAATAGGATTAATCAGATGTGCTGTGACTGTAAAGCACAAAACTACTGCAGTATCAAAAACAAGTCAAGTTTGTGAAGCTGTATGATTTATGTCCAGGTGTCAATAAGAAAATCAACATTTGAACAATCATATAGAAAAGGATAAAATATATTTGTTTTAAAGTGCAATTATCTTTGATAATACAATTGTTGACAAAGAGGTGAATGAAGAGAATAAACAAACACAAAAAAAAGGAAAACAGTTTTCTGGGAATATGTCTCCTAGTTGTTGCTGTTATTGTTGTTCTTTAGTCGCTAAGTCATGTCCGACTCTTATGTGACCCCATGGACTGTAGCCTGCCAGGCTTCTCTGTCCATGGGATTTCCCAGGCAAGAATACTGGAGTGGGCTGCCATTTCCTTCTCCAGGGGATCTTCTCAACCCAGGGACTGAATCCATGGTTAAATAATATAAAAAGTTTTGTGAGACTTAGTGATATTTGTCAGTTTTTAAATATGTGTACTTTATTGCTATTTCTTGTGTCAGCCTAAACAAATAATCATTTTCACACCTGATTTTGTGTATTTGTAATTTTGTTTTTCTTTTTTTTAAGATATAAAATGGTATAATTTACAGGCCTCATAAATCCTGGATCCACCCCTTCTTGGAAATCTCCATCATAGATTCCCCTGTAGTCCCCTTGGAGCGAGACCAGGGTAGGTAGGGACTCCCTCAGTGCGGCCCGCAGTGCTAGGGGCTGGCTGTCCCCCGCAGGCCCCAGAGGCTCCGAGCAGAGCTCACCAAGTGGTGTGTGCTGGCCACAGCAGGGGCAGCGCGGAGAGCCCACAGCCGCTTCTCTTATCTTGGAATGTAGCCTGTCTTAGCCTCTGTGGTGCAGCAGGGTGCTTCAGTGTCACGCCCCCATGTTTCAAGATTTTCTCAGGGGTGTCTTGTTCATAAACAGCTGTCAGCAGTTCTCTGGAGGGACAGCCAGGTCAGAAACCACCTATGTCACCATCGTGCTGAGGTCACTCTCCAGAGGTCTCATTCTTGCATCTGCTGAACCCATGTCTTCCTGAGGGTATCAGCTGTTCTGTCTGGTTCATGAAAAATGGCACAAGATCACACTCTGAATCGATCAGTCCAGGTGAGCTCAGGAGGCAGAGATGAGTCCCCCCAGTTGAGTATCTCAGGCTATACAGAATCCCTGGTGACCTTTTGGCTGGCCCTCCAGCTGGCAGCTACTCCAATCAGGGTTTCTTTAAAGTGAATGACAGAGGTGAGTCAACAGAGGCAGGTTCACTCTGCTCTCGAGGCTGAAAACTGAAGAGTTAAGAGGGAAATAAATGCAGGAGAAGAGCTGGTCGGTCCACACCTATGTGAGTAACTCACGGCTGGAGCAGGCCTCCTTCGAACCGCTGTACCACTCCCTCAACTGGCAACAGCACTGACCCTCTGAGCTTCCGGGGAAAGGCAGGCGTTTGTAGCAAAACACAACACGAGGCCTTCAAAGCAAGTAAAAGGCAAGTGAAGCTCAACAAAACTTTCTTTTTTCAAGTTTTAGCATGTGTCACATTATCTGGAAGGCTTGTTTAAACATAAATAGTTGGATATTAGTAGGTTTCTGATTCAGTAAGTCTGGAATTAGTCAATAATTTGTATTTCTAATAAGTCTGAGGTGACGCTGATGCTACTGGTCTTTGTAGCACGTTGGAGAACCACTGTTCTATCCCATTCTCCCATTTTCTGCCTCTGCTCCAGGCTGCTACCACCCAATTATCCTGTGCAGACTCGTTCTCAGAAGGTCTTCCATCTATGAGGCTGGGGGGAGTGTTTCTCTTCTGTTAGTTCTTTAAATTCATAGTTCCCTTGTGCTTCTATGATTTCTCCAGCATTCATTTAGGAGGACAGAACTTGAAACCTGTTATTTCATCATCTTGGAAAAACCAGAAACCACTCCTCCTTCAACCTCCTCCTGTCTCTTCAGTTCAATATTTACCTAAAACCTGGGTGTGAGTCATCCTGGTTTTGCCAATTAAAAATAAAATAATACAGAGATGCCTCATTAAACAGTCTATTCCTGTTCAATTAAGTAACATAAAGTACATCAAAACTGTGAAGTTTGTCATCTGAAATCATGTCCAACAATAGATTGCCTCTATTACAGCAAGTTCTCTCTGGAAAACCCATTAAAATAAAAGGTCAGTTTGATGGAGAAGGAAGTGGTAAAAGATTGTGAAAAGAAAGCAGAGCAGTGCAAAAGTTTCTAAACAAGGGACTGTGAGCCCAAAGCTACAGTTACATGAATTTTAGACCAAGAATTTTCAAACTGTTTAATGTTTCCCTTATGTTGGAAATAAATGTCTTCAGAAACTTGATTATGCCACAGTATTCTAATTATATACATAGGTTTTCAAAAAATCTATTACCATTTAAGTAACATGTATAACAACTCATAATAAAGTAATAGTTTATAGCCAATGACTCATTGTAAAGGGGTGAACAGAATTTTTTTTAAATGAAGGAAATCAAAGAGGAATAATAGAAGAAAGAAAAACTACATATTAAGTAAACTCTATGGTGAGACTGGCAACTTGTCAAAGGCAAACCTTTTTTATCTGAATCACACACACACAACGCACAAACAAAAACACACACACAAATATTGCATTTCTTGTCTGTAAGTGACTCTACTTATACTCTGTGCTTTCAGGTGGAGTTCCTTTGATTACTCTAACCATGTCTGCTATAGGATAAAAGCTAAACTGTAGACGTGTACCTAAAATTAAAAAAAAAAAAGATAAAAAAGAAGTAACTTTGAACTATTAGAAAAAGTTATACATACATTGATATAGTAAATGTAATTTCTCACAGAATTGTTCTCCTGGGACCCTCTCTCTTCCTACTCCCCTAATCCAACATATAGAGAAACAGGGCACACTTTGAAAAACCCTGCTCTAGTGGATTTAAGAGAACTGAAATCAACAACAGTGCAGATTTAAAAGGAGGCCTTTTCTCTTTAAATTGGGAAGAGTTGAGGATAATTTCGCAGCTCTCAAGGGAACCACAAACACAGAGCCCAGTGCCTCAGCCTCGCTGCCACAACCCGTGCTTCTCTTCAAGGGAAGCCGAGGCCCTTGTCCACGGCCCTGTGCTCCCTGAAGAATGGCTATGAAAGATGAGTGCCAAATTACAGTAATTTAGGCGTTTTAGCAATGTTCTGGGAGCAGAGAATAACTGACATTCATCTGTGGAGTGGAGCAAGGTTAATGATTCAATCACATTTTTATTATGAAGGAATCTTACCCTGCTGAAATCTGCCAAAAGGAAAAAAAAAAAAGGAATCAATATGTATTGTTCTTGCAGTGTTGTTAGCGGTCATAGTTCTAAGGAGAACAATGTTTAAGCTAGTCCTTCGCTCACCATGTAAATCATTCTACCTAAGTGGTCCAAGAAAAATGAGTATATGGGATGCTAACTTGCAGACTCCTTGATGCAGACTTAAGTAAAGTAAAAATCTACTCCCTGGAGTCATGACTGTGATGAATGGTTCCCTTGTACATGTCAGAACTGTTTGTCAAGATATTTCATTGATCGGGAAATGCCTTTGCCCATCTAAAAAGCCTAATGATAGAGCCTCAGATCCACAGAGAGCAGCTTTCCTGACAGTACTGGTTTCTATTGGATATACGGCTGGCATCTTTAGCTATAATAGAAAAAATGACTACTTTGGAGGTCCAACAAAGTTTGGAAAGTATGAGGGTGCCAGAGAAAATCACTGGAAGATGTCACTTGATTCACAACTTTCTGTGAACACAGAAAGTTCAACTTACAGAGCTCTGTATCCTTGGAGGGAAGTCTTTGTGGACTCAATTCAAAGAGTTTTCTTTGAACATGAATGCTCCAGCTCTCCATGGGGTCATGCAGCGAGAATGAATTGGTTGTACCTTCACCTGTGTAGTTGCTGAAAACAACAATAAAGAACCTATTCAACATAAAAAACAGAACAAAACCCAAAGAGTACAATACCTGCATTTAAGATGCTGCTGCTGCTGCTAAGTCACTTCAGTTGTGTCCGACTCTGTGCGACCCCATAGACGGCA
The DNA here is from genome assembly GCF_019320065.1 of Cervus canadensis. Classification (NCBI taxonomy): domain Eukaryota; kingdom Metazoa; phylum Chordata; class Mammalia; order Artiodactyla; family Cervidae; genus Cervus; species Cervus canadensis. Next base: position 83,876,675 of record NC_057389.1, on the reverse strand, counting down.
GCCCACCAGGCTCCCCCATCCCTGGGATTCTCTAGGCAAGAACACTGGAGTGGGTTGCCATTTCCTTCTCCAGTGCATGAAAGTGAAAAGTGAAAGTGAAGTCGCTCAGTCGTGTTCAACTCTTAGCGACCCCATGGACCGCAGCCCAACAGGCTCCTCCGTCCATGGGATTTTCCAGGCAAGAGTACTGGAGTGGGGTGAAGGTGCTACCATTCTCTAAAGCACAATGTTCTGAATGTTCAAGAACAATTTTGCAACAAGTAACCTGTTCACTGAGAGAGCAACTATAGGTACATTTTTTTTCCCAAGGCAGGAAATCTGTAAGTGGAGGGGGACAGTAAAGGCCCAGGGTGTCCTCCCCTGCCTCTTTCTCCAGTAAAACAGAAAAGAGGCCCTCTAATGGAACTATAAACCCAGAGAAAAACAATAACTCTGTGTGGTTCCCTCAGGGTAACAAATCCATGTGTCAGTTGAGGATTTCTGAATACCAGTACCTTTACTGAAAAGTATTCTCAGTGGTGGACTTTCTAATGTTGGAAGAAATCAATGGGGAAGATAATGTGTGGCAAGGAACAGGGAATAGGGCTTAAAAAAGTCAATGCTTTGTCATCAGAGGGATTTAGGGTTTTAATCTCAAAAGACAAAGGACATCCTTGAGCTAATTCTTTCTAGTCTCTGAGAATTATTTTCCTTGTCTATGAAATGAGGACTGACAAAATTTTCTCTAAGATCCATTTAAGTTTAAATATGGCACCTGAGGAATCTATCCTGTGCAAAGGCATAAAATCACTCATCACCCATGATGCCATTATCTTTTCTATCCTTGGTTTAAGACTGAGGCAGCATTTTGGTGAAGAGATTAGACCTGAGTCAGGCAGTTACTGCTGTTTAGTTGCTAAGTCATGTCTGACTCTTTTGTGACCCTATGGACTATAGCCTACGAGACTCCTCTGTCCATGGGATTTCCCAGGCAAGAATACTGGAGTGGGTTGCTATTTCCTTACCTGTGTGTGAATATTGGCACTTCCACCTATCAGCTTCATAATCCTGAGGAAGTTGGCAAACAAATCTATGCCTTAGTTTCCCCACCTGAAAAATGGAGAGGAAAACAATCTGTCTTATAGGAGCAGCTGTGAGAATTAAATGTGTTAATTCAGTGATGACTTGCAAAGTACCATAAACATCTGAATGTTTATACAGAAGATTCCACAAAATTGTAGTTTTTTTAAAATCACAGTTTACTCTTAGAAATGCATTTACTCTCAAGGAGACCAAAGATGGTGGTCCAGCATTTTTACTTCTGCCTCTCAGCATCGATCCACATTCTTCAAGATCCTTTCAGAGGTCTGCAACCATTTCAGTTTACATGACTGTTAGCAGTAAGAATCGATTCTGTTCCATGAACTCTCTTCTTGCTACTATTACTTTAGATCTTTGTTTTTGCCACCTTCACATTGAAACAGCATGGAGAAAACTATTGATTTCACTCTCTGAAATCTGAGAGATCTGTGCTTTTATCAGGCATTCTTCATTCTAAAAATAACTCTTATTCAGCAAGATTTTAATTTTTTTCAGGTTTCTAAGATTTTTTACATTCTGCCTACTTTTTATTGAGAAGAAACAGGAGAAACATTTCTATAAAAATTATTTTTTTCTTCAAGAAAAGGAGAAGTATAAAAATGTTGGAGCTATGGTAAGGGAAAGAGTAAGTCTGTGATCAAGCTGCCTGTCTAGTGTGTCTGTGAGTAAGAAGGAAACAAATGGAAGGAGAATTACTATAGGCAGAGAGAAGGAAACTGATCGAAAAACCAATTTTAAGCAGAATTAACTAAAGGGAAGTAGAAGATTTGAAAAAAATAAGCACATGGCACCAAAAGGAGAAAATCTGATGAAGAGTGAATAATAATAAAAACTTATAGCAATTCATGTATGTGACAAATTCAAGCCACATTTTTAAAGAAACACCAAAGGAAACAACAAAGAAGGATCTAATGGAACATTCTCATCACTCACATAAAGTGATGATTCTTTTCCCTAATCTTTTAATTTTTTTGATTGAAATACTTTTACTTGCAAATTTCTAAAAGTTATTGCTATCATGTGCCATTTTTATTCCTTTTCTGATTTTTATTACGACTAAATAATTCAGTGAAATATAAATATATGTTCTGTTCCTAAGTATTTCCCCTCCTCCATCCCAGAAAGTTGGTTAGATCACCATTCAAGTCATCTATAGAAATTACCTGTGGTAGTACACCAAGAAAATGTGCTTAGGCTTCTATGTTTATCAGTATGACATTCCAGATACCAAGCCCACTGAAAATAAGAAAAAAATATGGAAAATAAATACTAATCCATATAAATTCTTCCCTGATCTTCCAAGAAACTAAGAAATGGTCAGGGGCTTACAGCAACAATGAAGCTGGGAGATCCCAGTCAGGCTGAGAACATAAGATCTCATCATCCTCCCAGCCATTTGAGCTTACCCAAAGCCCCTCATTAAAATGGTTTGATCCCTTTTTCCCCTCAAAAGAAATAACTAGGGGCCAAAAATGAAGTCAAAGAGGGAATTCATAGAGTGCTCAGATATGGTATAAAAAACATTCCAAACATAATGTGCATCAAGGTCACCTGGAGATTTTTTTTAATACCCAGGGCCCCAGGTTCCAATCACTAAACATCCTGTAAGTTTAAGAAGTCTCCCTGGAGACCCCTGGTATGCAGTTAGGTTTAAGAAATGATAATACAGACCATTATCCTAGGATCTGCAGAAATTTACCAAGTGAGTGCTCACTTTTATGAGACTGGCTGTCTAAACCAACCTAACTGCTGAGCCGAGCTCATACTGGTATAAAGTGATTCAGATATATGTGCAAAATATGACAGGCATGTAATCTGCATGTATTTACATGGAGAGAATACATATTTTACACACGCCTGGGTATGTGTACACCTGTGCTGTGCACTCGTGTATCTTTTTTGGTGTTTTATATTCAGAACCAATTATTATTGACTCTACTCAACCACACCAACATTGTACACTTTCTGCAGCATTCTGTGTATACAGTAAAGGGTGGGATATAGGATAGTAATTTAGAGTTGGTCTATATGAAACATTTTAAATTTATTTATTCTAGCTTAGTGATATATCTTGCATAAAGGGTTATTCACCTCAAAAAAACCTCAAAAAATCCCTTAATAAGTCATATGGAGTTAAACAAACATCTCAATGGCTTGTGTCATGTATTTCATTAATTTATTCAGCAAGCATTTTTCAATATTCATTCTGTTTAAAATAAGAATTTAAGTAGTTCACCTACAGAAGGTCATGTTAAGACCTAGTGAGAAGTGAGGTAAGGGCTCACCTTTCTCTCCTCCACCCTTTCCAAAACTCTACATATTTATCCTAAAAGATTAACCCAAAGTATAAAAGCAACTGTAGTTTTTCTTTGGGTCACCTGATGAAATCACCCCAAAAGTATCTTTTTATAAAGTTAAAAATTCTACTGATTAAATTCAAACCCCACAGAGAATATTCCAAATTGAGAAATTTAGGTTAAGAAAGATAAGCTTAATTTCTTTAGAAAATAGAATGCCTTCTGTGAATTCCTTGTATTTACTTTTTAAAGATTTCCATTTACTCTATTCAGAGACTGAATGGCAAAATTTCTTCCATGTCAATAGAAGGATTTGTATCTAAATTGTACGATACTGGAATAGATATAGACTACAAGTTATATTGGTTTTAGGCAGATGTTCATTTCAGAAACGACTAATATCTCACTTTTAATTAATGAACAATGTATGCAATAACATTCAGTCAGGGTTTAACATTCTTAGAATAAAATAACAGAAAACACTCATTGCCTGTCTCAGTGATATTTCAGAAGCTACTGTGGCATATTTATGACCAACAGAGAAGTTGGAGGCCTCTCCTTCTTTTACAAGTGGTGGTGGTTTGGAGAAATACAGAATGTGTTAATGCAGTGGTAAAGACATGGGTAGCAATAACATAAGCACTGCTTGTAGGACAGGATCAGAAGCTGGAGACAAGCATGACAGAGATGTAAGTGATATGCAAATTCAAGGCAAATCTATGTTCTTCACCACCTGCCTGTTTCTTTGTGAAAAATCACTTTTATCTGACAAATTAAAAATAACCTAGAGAGTCCCTTTCAGGTTTCCAGCTGAGGTAGAAGGCCCTGCCTGCCTTTTACTGCCTTATGAATCAGCGAATTTTTTCACAAGCATCGTTTCTTATTATCTAATAGTCAAACAACTTGAACTACTGTTGTATGTTAGATGCTAAGGAACCTTCTTACCTTCACTGTAACACTGTACAGTTCTATTCCCGCACTGCATTTTTACTTCAAAAACACTGAATTTTCATTTGTTCTGTTACTATAAGTGTCTCATGTGTGAAGATTCATTTCTGAAAGCAATAAAAAATTTATTTGGTTCATAAAAGAACTGTTTATGAATTGTATTACCAAAGCTGTTCTTGATATGCTATTAAAACAGAGTAGTTGAGAAATCCCATTAGATCTCTAAAGAAATTTTTTAAAGTTACCATTTTAAAGGACTGACTTTATCATTGCGTTATTCAATACGCCTAAGCAATAGGTCCATTCTTCTAAATCCTGAATAAATAATCAATTAAAAAAACATGGCCAAATGGTTTTAATCTAGAAAGAGTAGCTATTAAGTAATACCAAAACCAAGCAAATGCATCAAGAGTTTAAATTTAAAAATTTAAAAACAGTGAACAAAATATCTCATTTCTTCTACAACATAAGCAGAAAAAAACTTCTCTAATGTTTCTCCACATGTCACAAATCACAGTGAGTATTATTACTACAGATGAAAAGTGTCAACAGAAGAATCATTCAAACACACAACAAATTTGACTCAGAAATTATTTGCTTAACAAATCATCTGCAACACAGGAGACCCCAGTTTGATGCCTGGGTTGGGAAGCTCCCCTGGAGGAGGACATGGCAACCTACTTCAGTGTGCTTGCCTAGAAAATCTCCAAGGACAGAGGAGTCTGGTGGGCTACAGTCCATGGAGTTGCAAAAAGTCAGACATGACTGAGTGACTAAGCACAGCACAGCAACAAATTACAAATTATTTGGTTCTAAATGAAAACTGTGATATGGAACTTTATTTGGTGAATCAGTCAAATAAACTGATAATGGAAACTCCAAACTTCCACCCAAAAGGGTTTTAGGGGTTAATAATATGGTTGGAAGGGGATCTTGAAGTTAGCTTGCAAAGCACTCTGTACTCCATTAAGAATCTGTGACCTATCTACATCAAAGAAGAAGAAATGGAAAGTGGAGGGGGGGGTGCCGAGGGGTCTTAAAGACACAGATGCCCCTAGTAGTGGAGATCAGGAGAGTGGAGGTGAGGTAGAAGTAAGCTGAAAACAAAGAAAGAAAATGAAGCAGTCATGCTCTTCACACACTGCATAAACTACATGGAAATATCCTTTCAGCTTTAAGCATTCAGGAAAAACTGATCCAGCTAATGGGGTCTTTATAACTCGTATAAAGACAAGTTAAAATTTCACATTCAATTTCTTAACAATTATTGCCTCTCACCTAAAGAGAGGAGATCCTCAGGGGTCATTTGAAAGAACTATCCTGGATTAGAATTTTGCTTCTACACTATTATCTGTATAATTTTGAACAAGTTACTTGACCTGTCAGATTCTTACTCTTTGAATTTAGAGATTTTACTAATCAGCCCCTAAAGTGGTGCATGGTACACAACAGGCACACCATAAATGTGGATGAATGGATGACTGAATGAATGCTTACCTTGCCTAGGTTTTATAAGACCTGAATAAGCATGTACATAAAGTGTGTGACAACCAGTAAGAATCCAACAAAGACCGATTTTTTTTTTCCTCTCCCACATCTCCCACTACCTACTACTATGACTTCTCTCTTATTCTTTAATGTATCAAAATAAAAGAAGTCAATTATTTAAGGCAAATCTCTAGTTATTTCAGTCCCCAGAGAACAGGAGGCCAAGGGAGGTGGGAAGAGAAGGGACAGTGACAGAAAACCAGGAGGTTCCTTCCCTTTCCTCCCTAAGCACCTCCTGACATGGAAGCAGGAAGCATGGCCATGGGCAGAGCCGCTGCAAAAGCTTCCTTGGAGGCTAGCCTATTCCACACTTGATCTTAGCCAAAAGGCCGAGAAGTGATAGCCTATTCCAAACTCTAGTACTTTCTCTTGGCAAATGCTGACCAGAGGTTTGGATCCAGGATTCACCTACACCAAGGCACTTGGAGGCATGTACCGTGACCAGTGAGGAGTCTGTGACTTTGCTGGTAGGGTCAGGAAATAAGTTAGCAGTGGTCAGCTACTGGCTCTAGGCTTTCCTTCTCCAGTCACTCTCAAGGGTAACATCCCACATGACCCCAAGTCCTAAAAAAATACATTCACAGATGATGCAAGCCTCTCCACAACACTTAACATCACAGGAATATTCCTGGCCCCAAGTGACCATTTGGAGTAGGAAATGGCAACCTACTCCAGTTTGCTTGCCTGGAGAATTCTGTGGACAGAGGAGCCTGACTGGCTACAGTACATGGGGTCACAAAGAGTCGGACATGACTGAACACACACAAATCACCATTAGAGACAGACAGTCAACTGGGAATGCCCAGCTGCACCTAGCAGGATTCTGCAGTCTCCTGATATATATCAAGTTTGCTAAAGTACTGCGAAAGACTGTTTTGAAACACATAATTATGTACCAGAGTATTATATTTGGGTACTATCAGCAACCTTGTCTTTTTTTCTCTTTTTTTTACTGATGTAGAATTGTAAAAAGCAAAAATAAAGACTATTTTAACATATTGGTAACTCTTGGCAATTGAATAATTCTATTTAATTCTACTATTTAACATATTGGTGCTTCTCCTTGGCAATAGAAGGGATTAAATTCAGGGAAACAGAATATCAAAGATACTGTCACCTAAAGATGACACAGAGCAAAAACTGACAAAAGGTATTCTTTCTTCTCATGGAAATTGATAACAAACACTTAAACTTGCCATTCCACCCTTACTAAATTCATCTCCATAAAAGTTAGGTTTTAGTGCTAGTTCTTCACCTTGGGTCAGAACTAAACATTCTTCTGTCTATGTAATATCATGAACAGTATCTGATATTTAGCTGCAAGCGTATTTCAAGCATACATCAAAATAATATAATAGAAGAATACTTCTTTACTGGGATGGAGAGTGAACAAGGTCTGTGGAGGGAAAAATGACTCTCTCAATATTTGAGGAAAATCTTTAGCAATGGACAGTAGGAGACTGTAGAAAGTGAAAATGAAAACAAACAGAAAAAAGTATCTTTCTAAATTCTAATCTCCCTTTCCTAATTCCTTTTGTTAAATTGCTTTCTTCTCCCTCTTCCATTGCATCTGTAAGTGGTTAACTGTGTCTAACGTTCTCAGAAAAACTTTGGAACAGGAGGTAAGATGCTAAGATCGTTTAGGTATAGGCCTGCTGAAAATGGAGATGTAAAATATATATTCCTTAAGTTTGTGTTTCAGACCATCATTTTAGCCACCAAAAACCTTTCATATCAGACGAGCTTCAGTTTTAACCATCCATCTTCCTCTTACAAGTTGTGTGGCCTTGGAAAATTTGCTTACACTTTCTGACCCTCAGCTAACCTTTTGGAAAAAAGATATGGGAACAATTAATGTTCCGTGAGTTTAAATTTAATACCAGAGAGAGACTGGAGACAGTTAATTAACATTTGCTGTTGTTTCTGTTAGTCGCTCAGCTGTGTCCGACTCTTTGTGACCCCATGGACTGTAGCCCACCAGGGTCCTCTGTCCCTGGAATTCTCCAGGCAAGAATGCTGGAGAATTCCCTTCTCCAGGGGATCATCCCGATCCAGGGATCGAACCCTGGTCTCGGACACTGCAGGCAGATTCTTTACTGTCTGAGCCACCTAGGAAATCCAATTAACATTTATTAGACATCTAATATATGCCACACACTGCTAGTTTATATGTTTTCTTTTATGTAGAATTCACAGCAAGCTTTTCAGTTACATGTCCTCTGTTCTGCAAATGAAGAAAGTGAATTTTAATGAAGGAAAGAATGAATGAACCTCTGTCCAAGATTATACAGCCATTAAGTAGCAGAGATTTTAACACAGAGCTCTCTGAGGCATAGACCACACACAATACTGCTATGTGGCCTCCCAAGGGGATAATCCAGATAGAAATTTTGGTCATACTGGGGCAAAAGGGGTTGCTAAATAGACCTGTGGTGGGCATAGGACTCTGATTTCCTGATATCATCTTTAAAACTAAACAACCATAGAGATATTTGTAATTACTGTAAATTATCAGAAAGAGAAAGTAAATACTCAGAATCAAAGATGGACTGTTCATGATACTTCTGAGATTAAACCCTCCAAATAACAGGTTAGTTATATGGGTACACGCACATGCTGAGAGATACATATGCACATACACCCAACTTCATACACTTTTACACACAGGTATACATATGTACTCACATATACTCATGTACATGTACACACACATAAAGGCACTCAGGTACTTAACATCTGGATTTACAAGGGAAAAAACTTTCAAGGCCATAAATAAAAGCAGAATCTTACTTCAGATTCCCTCAGGATCTTAATTTAGCCTGTAAATTTCCCTTTATAATTTTAAGCATCTGGCCTAGGAACACCCACCCTCAGCTCTGGATTTGTGATCCATGTGAAAAATTTCAGTTGCTAAGTAGGAACTTCTGGTTTCGCGTGATAGTCCAACTCAGCCCATGCTTTCCAATGATGAAAAGTGTAAGTTTCTTCTGCCTTGGTTGGCTGAACGTGGGGCCAGCCTGCAGCAGCAGAGGAGGGTATGATAGACACCACCTCCTCCCAAGACAGAACCACTCTAAGCCAAAATGACCTTATCAGACAGTTTCCCAAATTACAGATAAATGAGAATAAATAATTTAAACAACTGTATCCAAGAAGGGATGTGATGTTCAAAAGTTAGAAGAATAGAAAAAAAAGGCAAGATGTTGAAAAAGATTGGAAATTAGCCTACCTGAGTATCTTATCTAGAACCATCCTTTTCAATCCTGCCTTATTAGCTTTGGTATACTCAGTCAGAGACAGTAGAAAAATAGAAAGGAGCTTAGAAAAGAATAGATAGCTTTAGAAAAAAATAGAAAGACATTTAATTACATCTAAACCAAAGCTATGATAGTGACAACTTCAAATTTAGAAAGATATCATGAAAAAACTCTGCTTCTATACAAATTTATTAATGCATGAATGGTAAAGACTTATAATACAAAAGATGGTACAAAAAGCAATCTGAGTATCTGTCCAGTATGTGTAAAAATGCCTTTGTAAAGATAATATTCTCACCAAAAATGGAGGAAGGTGTGAGTCCAAGAACTAATTGTTGTCCAATTCCAGTTCAGTTGGGAAACCAGTTCTCTGGTCAATCTTGATTGCTGCTTATTCTTCTTGCATTCAATTTTCTCCCAGAACTCGCTCATATACATATCTCCGACCTCTGAAAAAAACAGAAATACTAGCTGGTAAGAACCATCCAAGTTCATCTAGAAAGCCTGGCCATTATCTGGACTATTAGCCCTGTCCAGGAGAACAGAGCACGCTCCTCCCCTCAGTACATTTTCACTAGGCTTGTCACAAGAAACGAGTGACTAATCATGAAACGCCTAATGTGGCTGGAGACATCACAGAGATGCTTTCAAATACTTGCCACAACCCAATGAGATAGGTACTATGATCACACATCACAGGGAGGAAACTGAGATCAGGTTAACTACCCAACGTTTCTCATTATAACGTGAGACGCTGCAGTTGAAGCCAACCCTCTTCATTCCATTCATGTTCCCTGGAATCTTGTAATTTTAAAAATGATAAAAATGTTCATCTAAATAATAAACAGCACGTAGAACCTTCTAGATTTTCTCAAATGTATCTCTTTTAGGAACAGAAAACCCCAGGCACCGGGAAAGGAAAACATTCCAAAATAACCTCAAGGGCTTGATGCTTATTAAATAGCAAGATGGCTCAGTCGAAAAAGCTAATGATGCCAAGGAGAGTCAGATTTTCTCCAAAGCTTCAAGGTGAAGACAAATAAAGCTCTCAGCAGTATTACAGATAATGAAAATCATCAACAATTTCCTGCTTCTACTGTCTTGTGCTGATACTTTTCTCGTGCAGATCACCCTAATTTGATTGCAGGAATTTTTTCCCCTGTTGTTGCCAAGAACTATAAACACAGTGGGATGTAATAAAGTGGTGTTCTGGGTCTTTTATTGTCATTATTATTCTAATTTAGTTTTAGAAATTACATGTGACTTTACTGGCTAAGAGCAGAGCTCGCCATCTTTTCACATAAGGTGTGCCAGTCAGACATCCCCAGCCATGTCACTTCTTATTCATCAGTTTTGCAAAGGTGCCCTGGGGAAAGAGCCGTGGCAAGCAGAGAAACACCTGAAAAATGCATTAAAAACTCTTCTGAGAATGCTTTTTCTCTGGGACTGAGCCACATTTTACTAGGTGACAAACACCCTTATGGGCATTCATTTTATCAGCCAAGTATGCTCGAAAGCTCAATATTCTCCCACAACTCTCACTAACTGTACCTCTACCCTGACATCTTTTTATTTTAAACAATGTCAGAATTAGCTGAATGTGCTAGTCCTAAGGAAAGGGCCAATGCTGGGTACTTGAAAAGCACTAAGGTATCCCCAATAGATACATAACCCTCTCTCAAACCAGGCATCCTAAATTGAATTCAAGCTCTGTCCTGAATTAGCTAAATATTTGTGTAAGTTATTAAGCCTTGATTTAATTCTCTCCTATCAAAAAGAGCTTATAATACTTCAGAGGGTGATTGTGAGTATAAAAGAGATAATGTCTTTTAAAGTACTTACCATAATGTTTGTTACTTAATGAGAATCTAGAAAAGTGGTTGGTAAGTATATGTTTGTATCTGTATGTAAAATATAGGAATATTAGCAAAAGGAAAAAGAATGTCCTTACCACCAAAACCAAGAGTTATATGGCCATGTAAGTTTAAAAAAATATAAAGGTTTAAACATAGTGAAACAGATTTCTTTACCGAAGATTTCCTTACACTTGTATTATGCTAACACACATTAGGAACCCACTAGAGAAAGGTGTAATTAAAAAAAAAAAATGGATGCCAACCAGTCAGCTGAAAAGAGACACCCGAATGTTAAATCAACACCCAGAAAAACTGTCCCTAGAGGGCTTCATGGGAGGTCAAGCCAATTTCCACCTCAATCTGAAAGAAAAAACACCAAAGGCAAGCAGAACAAGCTCATGAGGGAAAGGGCACAACAGATTGAGAGGAAAAGTGTTCTCGAGCAAATTACCTAAAGTGAAGTTGTCCATGCTCTGTATATGTCCACAATTCCCTTGGAAACAGCTAGTACAGAGATGTATGACAGAAAATCCAAGGTTGAGAAGTGTCTGGAAAGTGTCACTGTACTCTTGGGCTCACTTTTCTCACTGAGGAAACCAACCAAACTTCCAATCTACTGGAGATGATACTGTGAGGATTAAATAAGATCGAGCCTTTTTAAAAAACACCAAACTGTTAGACTCTGTTTTATTGAATATAAGTTGGGACCACTTAGTAAGGAACAGGTGAAGCTAACATCAGGATTTATTATAAAATCTATAGAAATAATGGAACGGGACCTTGCTACTCAAAATGTATTCTATGAACCAGAAGTATCAGTATTATCTGAGAATTTGCTAGACCTGTATCAAAACTTATTGAAACATAATCTGCATTAAAAAAGATATCGAGGTGATCTGGATACACATTAAACCTGAGAGGTATTTGCACCCTAGCTTTATAGAAGGAAATATTGAAACTTGGCAGAAGCTGACCATAAGAAAATAAAGCTAAAAATAAAACATGGTGCTAAAAAGAAATAATAGGCCCCAAATGGAGACACTTATGCTAAGCCCCACATGAGGAAACCAAGACTCAATACCTAACCTAAATGCCAACGTTTCCACTCTCCTCTTTCACTTTCATCAAGAGGCTCTTTAGATGTTCTTCACTTTCTGCCATAAGGGTGGTGTCATCTGCATATCTGAGGTTATTGATATTTCTCCCAGCAATCTTGATTCCAGCTTGTGCTTCATTCAACCTGGCATTTCACATGATCCACCCTGCATATAAGCAAAATAAGCAGGCTGACAATATATAGCCTTGATGTACTCCTTTTGTACTCCTTGATGTATCCTTTTCCTATTTGGAACCAGTCTATTGTTCCATGTCCACTTCTAACTGTTGCTTCCTGACCTGCGTACAGATGTCTCAAGAAGCAGGTCAGGTGGTCTGGTATTCCCATCTCTTGAAGATTTTTCCATAGTTTGTTGTGATCCACACAGTCAAAGGCTTTGGCATAGTCAATAAAGCAGATGTTTTTCTGGAACTCTCTTGCTTTGTCAATGATTCAACTGATTTTGGCAATTTGATCTCTGGTTCCTCTGCCTTTTCTAAATCCAGCTTGAACATCTGGCAGTTCATGTCATGTACTGTTGAACCTGGCTTGAAAATTTTGAGCATTACTTTGCTAGTGTGTGAGATGAGTGCAATTGTGTGGTAGTTTGAACATTCTTTGGCATTGCCTTTCTTTGGGATTGGGATGAAAACTGACCTTTTCCAGTCCTGTGGCCACTGCTGAGTTTTCCAAATTTGCTGGCATATTGATAAAGCAGCACTTTATCACAGCATCATCTTTTAGGACTTGAAATAGCTCAATTCAAATTCCATCACCTCCACCAGCTTTGTTCATGGGGATGCTTCCTAAGGACCATGTGACTTCGCATTCCCATGTCTGGCTCCAGGTGGGTGATCACACCGTCGTGGAAATCTGCGTCATGAAGATCTTTTTTGTATAGTTCTTTTGTGTATTCTTGCCACCTCTTCTTAATATGTTCTGCTTCTGTTAGGTCCATATCGCTTTTGTCCTTTATAGAGTCCATCTTTGCATGACATGTTCCTTTTTTATCTCTAATTTTATTTGAAGAAATCTCTAGAGTTTCCCATTTTATTATCTTCCTCTATTTCTTTGCATTGATCACTGAGGAAAGCTGTCTTATCCCTCCTTGCTGTTCTTTGGAACTCGGCATTCAAATGGGTATATCTTTCCTTTTCTCCTTTGCCTTTTGCTTCTCTTCTTTTCTCAGCTATTCGTAAGGCCTCCTCAGACAACCATTTTGCCTTTTTGCATTTCTTTTTCTTGGGGATGGTCCTTATCACTGCTTCTTGTACAATGTCATGAACCTCTGTCCATAGTTCTTCAGGCACTCTATCAGATCTAATTCCTTGAATCTATTTGTCACTTGCAGTGTATAATCATAAGGGATTTGATTTAGGTCATACCTGAATAGTGCTTTTCCCTACTTTCTTCAATTTAAATCTGAATTTGGCAATAAGGAATTCATGATATGAGCCACACAGTCAGCTCCCGGTCTTGTTTTTGCTGACTGTATAGAGTTTCTCCGTCTTCGGCTGCAAAGAATATAATCAATCTGATTTTGGTATTGACCATCTGGTGATGTCCATGTGTAGAGTCTTCTCTTGTGTTGTTGGAAGAGGGTGTTTGCTATGACCAGTGCATTCTTTCAGCAAAACTCTATTAGCCTTTGCCCTGCTTCGTTTTGTACTCCAAGGCCAAATTTGCCTGTTACTCCAGGTATTTCTTGACTTCCTACTTTTGCATTCCAGTCCCCTATAATGAAAAGGACATCTTTTTTGGGTGTTAGTTCTAGAAGGTCTTGTATGTCTTCACACAACCGTTCAACTTCAGCTTCTTCAGCATTACTGGTCAGGGCATAGACTTGGATTACTGTTACATTGAAACGTTTGCCTTGGAAACGAATAGAAATCATTCTGTCATTTTTGAGATTGTATCCAAGTACTGCATTTCAGACTCTTTTGTTTACTATGATGGCTACTCCATTTCTTCTAAGGGATTCTTGCCCACAGTAGTAGATATTTCAAATATACAAGATAATTGGCCTAAGTAGTGTACCTGGTGGTTCAGACGGTAAAGCATCTGCCCACAGGGCGGGAGACCCGGGTTCGATCCTTGGGTTGGGAAGATTCCCTGGAGAAGGAAATGGCAACCCACTCCAGTACTCTTTTTTTTTTTTCCCCCTTTTTTCCCCAGTACTCTTGCCTGGAAAATTCCATGGACTGAGGAGCCTGGTGGGCTACAGTCCATGGGGTCTCAAAGAGTCGGACACAACTGAGCGACTTCACTTTTCACTTTTCAGTGTACCTGAAAGTACTTTATAGGCTTTCATATCAAACAGAATGAAATACTTATTTTAATTGGTATACAAAAACTTTCAAAAGGAAGACTCCCAAATAGTTTTATTAAAAAGTTTGTTGCTAAAGGCTAATGAGAATTTAAAATACATGATCATAAACAGAAGTGCAGCAAACCATTAGCTCTATAGCTACAAGAGCTCCATCAGACACCTAAAATTAACACCTGGAACCCCCAACACTGCACACTCCAAGGGGTTGATCATTAAAATGCTGGTCCAGGGATCAATGTCTCAATTATTATCATCTGGAACACTTGAAAAGAGATTATCCTCAAAGGGCTTATGCAAATTTTTCGACATCAGACTCACATGCCTTCTTATCTACCCTCAAAGGAGAACCTTCCTATTGGCCCCTTTCAGAGTTGATACAACTCTGAGAGATTTTTTGGTAAATCGCTATGGTATTCCCTTAAACAGCTAAGGTAAACTAAAAGTTAATGAAGAACTTTGTCAAATTCTGGAACACTGAAGCTACACCCCCTAGTTTAAACCTTACTTGCCTGGAGTCTGCCAACAGGTTCCTCAGAAAACTGACAGAAGCCAGCTAAGGGTAAGACTCCTTACCAGAATCAGCTCTCCTCGATCTCTGTCTGTAGTACTCAGTAGAAAGAAGGAAATAAAATATCTTTTGCAACTTCATTGGGATTGTCTCTTGAGTCCAAAGGGTTGTTTAGTACTGCCAGAAATATTTACTGTTTGTCCTAGCTAAAAAACTTACAAAGTAGCTCTGTGGTCAGAAATTGGCCAAACTGCAAAGCCTGCTAGAAACATTTTAAAAGCCTTCTCCCTTAAACTAAAATAAAACTACATATCCAGAGGGAAAGAGAAACCATTTAAAGCCCCTGTAAAAGAATTTATGGGTGGGTCAACCTATGATATCATTTAAGTTGCAAGCCAATTCCTTCAGGAATTGAGAGCAACTGTCCTTAAAAATCTTTGCAAAACTAGAAATGCAGCTCCAGAGGCAATTCAAAGTTTACCTATTCCTTTTTACCAATTTCAAAACCTCCTGTATTTCTCTTAAATGACTTATAACCTGCGTTCTTACCCTGTACCTTTGAGATATAAATGATAAAGTACAAACTTCAAGGAAGCAATTCCTATCAGTGAAAGAAAAGGAGGGTGGGGGAAAGGTCACTTGAAACGTGGGCAAATGAGATGTCTTAAGTGTACTGAAGCTATGAGGTCTCTTCATGCATCTATCTATATGCTCACATGTGTCTCCATATGTGTTGTATATGTGTGGTATTTTCTACTTCCACTTGGTAATGCCAAAACTAATCTGTAAAGGTATTTAACTGTTCTAAAGAAAAGTAAATGCTTATATGAATTACATATTCACAAAATTCTTAAAAATACAATAAAACATAGTCCAATACTTTTCAGGTTCACATGACCTGAGATAATAAGCTTTAGTAAATAAAAGCCAATTTGTTGGTTAAATTAAATAGGTATGTCTTAAGAGTTATCAACATCAAAAATAATTCTGACATACAACTTTCATTCTAACCTAGCTTTATTAACAGTCCATTAGGTCATGTCAGAGCTTAGAAAATTTGTGAGCCAAACTAAACAAAACAAAAAACTTGGGATGATTGCTGACCTTGTCTAATGGCTCATGAAGTTTTTGTGGGTAATATAAACTAACCGTTGAAGAACAAGTAAACTGAACAGACATAAGTAGGATAAAGAGTTATGTATGACAAAACCCACTGAAATGTTGTGAAGCAATTAGCCTCCAACTAATAAAAAAATTAAAAAAAAAAATATTACATTGTAAGCCCTTCTCTATAAAAAAAAAAAAAAGAGTTTTAGGTGAACTTTTCACAAATCTTTTTGAGATCCTGAAACAAAGTTTTGCTAAGTTAAATTAAATGATAGGGGCGAGAGAATATTGAGATGGCTGGATGGCATCATCGACTCAGTGGATATGAGTCTGAGCAAACTCTGGGAGACAGGGAAGGACAGGGAAGCCTGGCATCAATGAGGTCTCAAAGAGACAGACATGACTGAACGACTGAACAAGTCATTAAATATACAGATCATTTCCAAATGAGTTATTAATTACTAAACACAGGTTTATCTACTTTTGTTTTCCTTTTACAGAGAAATGGAAAGATATTTGGATCTATCAGTAAATATGTTCTGTGGCACGCTGAAAAATTAGTTATGAGAAATGAACCAAGATCATTCTGTTGTTTTTGATAGTGATCAGGATCTTTAACTACAGCAAGAAGGATCTAGTTTCCTGATCAGGGATTGCACCCAGGCCCCCTGCATTGGGAGCAGAGATGTCTTAGCCACTGGACCGCCAGGGAAATCCGCTTATGTGGTTTACAGACCCTTAAAATTTTATGGCCTCCATGGCTGTCACCTCTCCAGTCCTGAGTCATAGATTTAAACAGAAATTATCAGGCATTCATGATTCAGGATTTGCTTCCGTTGGCAGGGCCCTACTTCGTTAGTTTGGAGTAAATGCAAATGAGGCTATAATCAGGAACGTTCTCTTAACTCTTGAAAGTTTGCAGAATCTTGAATGTAAAGCAATAAATGACCCTCAAAATCCTTAGACTCTCTGGCCTAAGTTTTCTTGATAATACAATAGCCCTTGATTATCTTTTAACTGAACAAGGAGGTATAGATGCTGTGGCCAATACTACCTGCTATACCTGGTTTAATATTTCTGGCAAGGTAAAGCTGTTTCATAACATCACTGAGCAAGTCACATGGCTTAAAAAGGTGACTCCTTCGATAAGGACTTCCTTTGACTTATTTGATTTTGATTGGTTTGGGTCTTGGGGACAATGGCTCCAAACTGCATCCAGATTGGAATTATCCAGCTTATAAGAAACATAGTAACCTCCTGGGCAGTTTGTGGGTTCTTAAAGGTTTTAAATGTAAGCTCACAGCCACTGGCCTCTAAGCAAATGATCTCATAACTGGAACTTCAAAAATAGAACAAAGAGAATGACCATATTAAAAAACCTGAAGTTGTGGCCTGTCATTTATCAGAGATTAAGCGAAATGTCATGACCAGTGGATACCACATAAAGGATCAACAAAAGCTCTGAGAACTACAGAACAGTACTGAGAGTGACCCTACTGCCTTATAATTTGATTGCATTTCTCAGTTGAGTTGAGGGTCTGATCAAAAGGGGAGGATTTTTTTTTTTGGGTGGGGGAGGATTGCTAAAAAGAAATAACAGGGCCCAGGTGGATTTGCTTGTACTAAGCCTCACATAAGCAAAGCAAGACTTAATTGGTTCAGTTCAGTTCAGTCACTCAGTCCTATCCAACTGTTTGTCACCCTTCAGACTGTAGCAATCCAGGGTTCCCTGCCCACCACCAACTCCTGGAGCTTGTTCAAACTCATGCCCATCAAGTCAGGGATGCCCTCCAACCATCTCATCCTCTATCATCCCCTTCTCCTCCTGCCTTCAATCGTTCCCAGCATCTGGATCTTTTCCAATGAGTCAGTTCTTTGCATCCAGTGGTCAAAGTATTGGGGCTTCAGCATCAGTCTTTCCAATGAATATTTAGGATCAATTTCCTTTAGGATTGACTGGTTTGATCTCCTTGCTGTCCAAGGGACTCTCAAGAGTCTTCTCCAACACCACAGTTCAAAAGCATCAATCCTTCAGTGCTCAGCTTTCTTTATGGTCCAACTCTCACACCCATGCATGACTACTGGAAAAACCATAGCTTTATACAGACCTATGTCGGCAAAGTGATGTGTCTGGTTTTTAATATGCCGTCTATATTTGTCATAGCTTTCCTTCCAAGGAGCAAGCGTCTTTTAATTTCATGGTTGCAGTCACCATCTGCAGTGATTCTGGAGCCCCCCAAAATAAAATCTGTCCCTACTTCCACTTTTGCCCTTTCTATTTGCCATGAAGTGATGGGACCAGATGCCATGATCTTAGTTTTTTGAATGTTGAGTTTTAAGCCAGTTTTTTCACTCTCCTCTTTCACGTTCATCAAGAGGCTCTTTAGTTATTCATCGTTTTCTGCCATAAGGGTGGTGTCATCTACATATGTAAGGTTATTAATATTTCTGCCGGCAATCTTGATTCCAGCTTGTGTTTCATCCAGTCCAGTATTTCACATGATATAAATGCATATAAATTCAATAAGCAAGGTTACAATATACAGCCTTGATATACTCCTTTTGCAATTTGGAACCAGTCTAACTGTTGCTTCTTGATCTGCATACAGGTTTCACAGGAGGCAGGTAAGGTGGTCTGGTATTCCCATCACTTTAAGAATTTTCCACAGTTTGTTTTAATCCACACAGTCAAAGACTTTAGTGTAGTCAATGAAGCAGAAGTAGACGTCTTTCTGGAATTCTCTTGCTTTTCCTATGATCCAACAGATGCTGGCAATTTGACCACTGGTTCCTCTGTCTTTTCTAAATCCAGCTTGAACATCTGGAAGTTCTCGGTTCATGTACTGTTGAATCGTGGCTTAGAGAATTTATAGCATGACTTTGCTAGTGTGTGAGATGACAGCAATTGTGCTGTAGTTTGAGCATTCTTTGCCATTGCCTTTCTTAGGGATTGGAATGAAAACTGACCTTTTCCAGTCCTGTGGCCACTGCTGAGTTTTCCAAAGTTGCTGGCATGAGTGCAGCACACTTTCACAGCATCATCTTTTAGGATCTGAAATAGCTCAACTGGAATTTCATCACCTCCACTAGCTTTGTTTGTAGTGTTGCTTTCTAAGGCCCACTTGACTTCACACTCCAGGATGTTTGGCTCTAGGTGAGTGATCACACCACTGGGGTTATCTGGGTCATGAAGATCTTTTTTGTATAGTTTTTCTGTGTATTCCTGCCACCTCTTCTTAACATCTTCTGCTTCTTTTAGGTCCAAATCATTTCTGTCCTTTATTGTGCCCATCTTTGCATGAAATGTCCCCTTGGTATCTCTAATTTTCCTGAAGAGATCTCTAGTCTTTCTCATTCTATTGTTTTCTTTTATTTCTTTACACTGATCACTGAGGAAGGTTTTCTTATCTCTCCTTGCTGTTCTTTGGAACTCTGCATTCAGATGGGTGTATCCTTCCTTGTCACCTTTGCCTTTCACTTCTCTTCTTTTCTCAGCTATTTGTAAGGCCTCCTCAGACAACCGTTTTGCCTTTTTGCATTTCTTTTTCTTGGGGACGGTTTTGTTCCTCTTAATTCTCATTTATACCTGTTTAGAACCTAAATAACGCTAGTAAAGTAATGCACAAAATTCTCCAAGCCAAGCTTCAACAACACGTGAACCGTGAACTTCCAGATGTTCAAGCTGGTTTTAGAAAAGGCAGAGGAACCAGAGATCAAATTGCCAACATCTGCTGGATGGTCGAAAAAGCAAGAGAGTTCCAGAAAAACATCTATTTCTGCTTTATTGACTATGCCAAAGCCTTTGACTGTGTGGATCACAAAAACTGTGGAAAATTCTGAAAGAGGTGGGAATATCAGACCACCTGACCTGCCTCTTGAGACATCTGTATGCAGGTCAGGAAGCAACAGTTAGAACTGGACACGGAACAACAGACTGGTTTCAAACAGGAAAAGGAATACGTCAAGGCTGTATATTGTCATCCTGCTTATTTAACTTATATGCAGAGTACATCATGAGAAATGCTGGGCAGGGTGAAGCACAAGCTGGAATCAAGATTGCTGGGAGAAATATCAATAACTTCAGATATGCAGACACCAACCTTATGGCAGAAAGTGAAGAAGAACTAAAGAGCCTCTTGATGAAAGTGAAGGAGGAGAGTGGAAACGTTGGCTTAAAGCTCAACATTCAGAAAACTAAGATTATGGTATCCGGTCCCATCACTTCATGGCAAATAAGTGGAGAAACAGTGGAAACAGTGTCAGACTTTATTTTGGGGGGCTCCAAAATGACTGCAGATGGTGACTGCAGCCATGAAATTAAAAGATGCTTGCTCCTTGGAAGAAAAGTAATGACCAACCTAGATAGCATATTAAAAAGCAGAAACATTACTCGGCCAACAAAGGTCCATGTAGTCAAAGCTATGGTTTTTCCAGTAATCATGTATGGATGTGAGAGTTGGACTATAAAGAAAGCTGAGTGCCAAAGAATTGATGCTTTTGAACTGTGGTGTTGGAGAAGACTCTTGAGAGTTCCTTGGACTGCAAGGATATCCAACCAGTCCATCCTAAAGGAAATAAGTCCTGAATGTTTATTGGAAGGTCTGATGTTGAAGCTGAAACTCCAATACTTTGGCCACCTGATGCAAAGAGCTGACTCATTGGAAAAGATCCTGATGCTTGGAAAGATTAAAGGCAAGAGGAGAAGGGGATGACAGAGGATGAGACGGTTGGATGGCATCACTGACTCAATGGACATGAGTTTGAGTAAACTCCGGGAGTTGGTGATGGACAGGGAGGCCTGGCGTGCTGCAATCCATGGGGTCACAAAGAGTTGGACATGACTGAGCGGCTGAACTTAACTGAACTGATAATCTACATTAGGTAGCTTTCATCTCCAGCATAGAAAAAGCTAGAGAAAAATCATTCCTTTTACATCAGTGTCTGCTCCATTGAACAGAAGCAATATACAGTGCTAGAGGTAACTTTTGGAGGTAACTTGAAAATGGCTCTTCTTGATCTCAACAAATATAGTTTTTTTTTTTTCTTCTTGTTTTCAAGTTTTACAGCATCTGTAGAACCAGAAAAGTGACACTCTCAAGTCATACCTGGATTCTTTCTAGGATACTGTAATGGTTGATACATATTATTATATACTTGTTAAGACCAACATAATGTATAACACAAAGGTGAACCCTAATGTAAACTATAAACTTCAGTTAATAATGTCTCAACATTGTCTCACTGCTTGTACCAACTTATCATACTAATGCAAACTGGTAATAATAGGAAAAACTGAGGAGAGTGGTGAGAGAATATATGGGAATTCTACTTTCCATTCATTTTTCTGTAAACCTAAAACCACTTCCAGAAAAGTCCTTTCTTACTAATATTTTACAAACTGTATTGAATAAATTAATTAGAGTTGACATGGGGATAAAAATGGGAAAATTCTTGGGAAAAGATCCTGATGTGATAAAACATAATGACAAAGTTGGAAACTTAAACACATGGCTGATTTATTTCATCACTGGGCTTCTTCCTTCACTTAATATTTATGAAGAGAGAAGTATTTCACCTATGTTATCAAGAAAAAAACAATTATTTGGATCCAATGTAAATATCTGTACTTTGTAGATAAAGTAAAAAAAATAAAGACTGAAGTTTATTTCATAATTCAAGTTTGTATTCAAGTTGTCTCTCTGGTGATTGCAAGTAAATTACCTAAACAAAGTCATTTCCAACACTGTTAGCTCATAGAACTAGACAAGAATGACAAGAGAAGAAAAGCCTTAATATTACACAATAAAAAAACAAGGTATTGTCTTTCTGGGGTTCAAGATGCACTGTGTTGGAGGCACTCTGAGACGACTAACCAAGCTAGGGTTTGGGATATTCTATGTATCTCTACTGTCCTGGGACACAGAAAAGGGAGGCAACAAAATGAGGTTTCTTTATCTGCCACGAAAATTCTGAAATGAAGTATTTTTGTGAGCTTTAAGTTGACTGACATGCTATGTCTAATTTGATCTTTGAGTTTAACAAATATTAACATTTATGTACTTATACTCCTAAATATAATTTTATTTTCTCTTATATTGTGGATAAAAGAAATGTTCATATACTGAGGTACAAGAAAGTCATTCTGACTAATACATGAGTTAAGTTGAATTTTATGTTAACTAAAGCAGTCTGTTTGTGGTCTATCAAACATACATTGTACATATGCTGTCATTGGCCAGAAGTAAAGAATATCCATGTTGAAAATAAATATAAAAAGTCTCCCTTCCTGAGATTCCAATGTTGGTACTCCTTCAGTATTGTAAGACTATCTTCCCCAGTGCCAATGTTGTGTACATGTTGATCTATTTTTTCCTTTTTTTGAAGCTCTGAAGGAATGTATTCTTGACTTGTTTGATGTTCTTTAGTTCTGAGAAGATATAAAACTGTGCCGAAAATGCTTCTCTGAGGTAGATTCTCCTAATTTCCTGAGAGACTGTCTTCTGAGTTATAGTCCTCAGTTTGGCTCAGATCAAACTCTTTTCTACTCTTATTATAGGTTTTTTATTGATTATTTTCACTGACATTATTAAACTATTGCTTTCTAGGTGGTTTGACATGGTATGTGCTAGTGCACTAATTCCTCCTGAAGTAGTACAGGGAAACCTGTCCCATGGACAGGTTGGCAAAGAATGTTACCTGTTGCAAATTGCAGTGAATTTAGTTCAGTGGTCCTGACCTATTTATTTCATAGGTTATTTCGAAGGCACAGTTCTTTGTCTCTACTAACGCACCAGAAAGTAGGAAGGAAGCAGAATGAGTTGTTGAAACTCTAGAATAACAAAAGGGACTTGTTTCTAAAGATTCTGTTCTGCTCCATTAGTTCTCTCTGGTGCAGCTTAACTTCTGAGTTTATCGTTTCACCAGAAGCCATGCTTTGGGTGTTGCTGTATCTTTTTCCCTTGGAGAGAAAGGCTGTGTCTCTGTATCACTCGGGGTGATTTTATTTTATTTTTTCTAATGAGAGGGTTACATGTACTCAGGTCAGCAACTTCTTTAAGATCCTAACAATGACAATTGTTTCACATGCCTCCTAAGTGTCCACAAACGTCACTTTAAGTCATCCAACTATAACCTGAAAAATCCTTGCAGCATTAGAAACAGCTTTACAGTTTAGTGACTCTCTCAAAATTCTTGTGCTGATAATGTAGCATCATTTCTAAGCACTTTTCCCTCTACCTCTCAGAGCTTTTCTGAGTTGCTGTTGCCATTTTGTACTGCATTTTGGGGCACTAGATTTTGAAAGATTTTTGCCACCTTTACTTCTTGGCAAGAAACGGTATAGGAAAGCAGGAAGAGCAGACATCCACATATAAACTATATATGCCTGGCCACTTCACTTGTTAACTTGCTTTACTCATGAGCAACCTCACAATAGATGGAGAAGCCTCCTCTCAATTCAATGTCATTCAATGTCATTAGCATGCAGCAAATTTCTAAATTTAAAACATAAGATTCATCCTGACAAATCTAAATATACCATTTTCGTCAATACAGAAATTTGTTTAACTTTGTTTCTTTAGAAGTTCACTGGTCTAAGAGGAGATGATACAAAGGGCAGAGCAAGTCTGATTTTTTCTGACTCCTTTATTCCTTAATGAAAAAAACTGTTTTCCTTTCACATACAAAATGAATTAAAAAACCAAGTTAAAGAATACTTCCTTATATTAAATATATAATGTTATACAGGGATTGTTAATCTTCCAATGGATTCTGGGTAAAAGAATCCAATTTTACAGATTAAATATAAAAGTGAATGAAACCATACTTTGAACAATACTTTCTGAAGCACACATCTCTTTTTATTTTATCAGCACCAAGAATTTGTGTCTTTATCCCAGCTCTCCACCATCCATCTTAGAATTGCCTGAAGTGCTAAGGGGAAAATCATTAAGACATTTACTTTTGTTCCCTTCATTAACAATGGCTGTAGGACAGAACCCATTGGGTGAGTGGAAAAAGCCAGGAGAGACCACTGAAAGTATAATTACATAAATGAAGATGTCAGTCTTTGACAAAAGAAAAACTAATTTGGCATAAAGTTACCACTTTTAAATACCATTATTTAGTAAACAGAAAATACAGTATTACGATAAAATTCTGAAACCTTTTGTCGATAGCCATAGGTAAAACACTACAAAACTAAGCATTAAAACATGGTTTTAAAAACTAGCTCAAGAATGGCACTTCTCATGCCTTGGGAATAAAGGAATAGACAGGCCAGTGGATAATCACACAGGTCAAATATATTCTAAAATGATCCAAGTCATTGTGATATTTTTCTCTAGAAGCCTGACTAGGTACTTTGATGTCTCAAGCAAACATTTTGAAAGAGATCTGTGCTAGTTTTTGATTGCTATGTAACAAATTACTACAAATTTAGTGGTTTAAAACAACACTAATTAATTATCTCACAGCTTCTGTGGGTCAGGAGTCGGCACAATCTAACTAACTGGGTCTCCTGCTCAGGGTGTCACAAACCTACAATCAAAATGTTGGCTGGGAAGCATCCTCATCTGGAGCTAAGTCCTCTTTCAAGTTTACTCAAGTTGCTGGTGGAGTTCAATTTCTTGTGGTTATAGGACTGAGACCCTCAGCTCTGAGAGGCCACCCATTTCTGTAGGCAGTTCACAATATGATTGTTTGCCTCTTCAAGGCCAGCAGGAGAGCTTGCTTTCAAGGGGATCACCTAATAAAGTCAGGCCCATTTGCAAAATTTCTTCACCTTTTCCACATAATGCAACCATAGGAACAATATCTCATCATGTGAACAGGTTCCATTCACACTGTGCACATTAGGGGATTAAATAGAACCCTGGTCACTGGGCATTATCTCAGGTCTATCATAGGCCCCTTCCAGTGAACTTGCTATTGACTCCCATCCCTTTCCTTAAACATAAAACTCCCAACAAACTATAGACCTTCTTTCTTCTCCAGTCTCCATCTGTCTTTTCAGCCAGGTTATTATGTCACAGAGAGACCTTAAGTCATTTTCTTATCTCCCTGTTTTCTCTGGTTCTCAACTCAAGCTTTTCCAAAGTTCTGACTCTGAAATTCCATACATTTCTCTCTTGCTTGATTTACCTCCTAAAATAACAGTCAGTCTCCCTTGAATGGCTTTCTATTCTAGAAAACCATCACCCACCACTTTCCCAGATTAGTACTGCTATGCTGAGGCCTCATGTGTCCATGTAAAGTGGAATTTGCTGGGTAGGTATTGAGAGAGATGCATATTAACCCTCTATAGTGCCATATTGGGGCCTTGTAGCTCCAGGAAACCTATATCACTTCACAGTCCAGATGTGGTTACCAATTAGTGACAGCAGGTTGCCATGTTATTCCAGATATTTTTATATAACAATGAGACGGTTACTTCTAGGTCACAAATGATGAACTTTAAGGCTCAATTTACTTGAAGGGATATTTTCAGCTAATATTCCTGTGTTTATCTGTGTTTTATAAAGCAAGAGCTGAATTTCTTTCTCTTTTTTAATGATACAGGCTCAATATCTTTATACATATATATTATTGTAAATCTTAAAGAATCATGTGTTTTCTGTTTCAGAATGTACACATATATAATAAAACATAAACATATGACAGGAACGTGAAACTCTAAATTCAAGGTATTGATTATTTCTGGAGAAGGAGAGAGAAATGGGATTAGGAAGAAGAATAGAGAGGACTATGATCACCTCTGTAATGTTTTATTTCTTAGGTTTCTTGGTAAAGACATAGGTGTTCAATATACTATTGAAGTCATTAAAAAAACATTTAAAGTTGCTGAAAATGATCCTAAAGACATGCAGAAAAGGAAAAATCATTTCTTCAAGAAATCTACTAAAACTCAGCAAGAACAGCAATTATCTGTGCTAGTTGAACCACAACCCACTTCCTTCTCCCTGTTTCTCTGTCCAGCATAACAGAAATTCCACTCTAGGCAGCCAGGAGCACAGGGCTCCCTCTTGCTGCAGCTACGTGTCAAGGGCTATAGTGTCTTTCCAAGGAGGGCCGAACATCCACATTTCTCATTCCACCTCATAGCTGTTTTGTGGCATAGCTAAGTTCCTGGTAAGTGCCATCAAGAGTTTGGGGGCTCCCTTTTTCTGTCCAGCTCCTACTCAAGGGAAGAGGCCCTACTTATGCATGCATGACACCCTAAGAACACTTAGGTCCCCAGTTCATACATTGGTCTGAGGTTCCAGACTAGGAAAGGCAACAAAAAGGACCAGAGGCTACCACCCTCCATCCAGTGCCCAGCAATTAAAGCAGGAGTGTCACTCAGAGAAAAGCATACCACTTGTCCCTAAACCCAGCTCTAGCGCACGGCTCAGAGATTTTGCCCTGGGCAAGAGGCAGGCCATAGACTAGAGAGGTCTGAAGCTCTACCCAAGAGGACTTATTTTTTTGAGACAGAATTTGAGTAAATTTAAGCCTAAGGATGTGTTCACAAATGATGAAGGTTTTGGTGGAAAGCAGTTAAGAGCAAGCTAGTAGCTTAATTATTAGCCTAACCTATAAACTAGATTTCCTAGAATTAAGTTTCTGTATCTCACTGGAATTAAGTTAACATAAATTTGATGTATATAATGACATCTTAAGATGTATATATTAAACCCTACAGCAATAAATAAGAAAAAAACCCCAAAAGAATTGTAAAAAATCATTAAAGAAATGAAAACATTACATAAGAAAATGTTTAAGCAGAAGAAAGCAGCGGAGAAGGAGTAGAGGAACAAAAAAGACATGAGACATATAAAGAACAAAAAGCAAAACTACAAATGCAAATCTTAACTCTACCAACATACATTAAATGTGTATGGATTAAATAACTCAAGCAAAAGACAACTGGATAAAAAAAATAATATCAAACTATGTGCTATGTACAAGAGACATACTTCAGACTTAAAGAGACAAATAGATTAAAAGGCAAAGGCGTGAAAAAAGTATACCATGCAACAGCAACCATAACAAAACTAAGGCGGCTATATTAACAGTCAAAATATACTTTAAAACAAAAATATTACTAGGGATAAGTACACGCATTTTATAAGAGTAAATTCTTTTATAAAAGGGTTAATCCATCAGGTATATACAACAAACTACAAACAGATATGAACCTAGTAACTGAGCACCAAAATACATGAGGCAAAAACTTATAGAAAAAAAGGGATAAGTAAACAATTAAGCAATACTAGTTGGAGACCTCAATATTTCATTTTAAATAATGAATAAAAAAACTGGCAGAAGATGAACAAGGAAATGAAAACATCAAAACACTTAAAAAGCAACTAGACTTAAGAGGCATCTACAGACTACCCCACTCAACAACAACAGAATATACATTCTTTCCCAATGCACATGGAACATTCTCGGGTAGGTGACATGCTAAGCTATAAAATAAACCTCATAATATTCTCTAACCATAATAAAATAACATCAGAATTCAATAATAGAAACAAATTTGGGAAGCTCACAAATACATGGATATTAAACAACACAGTTCTAAATAATCAATATGTCAAAAAATAAATTACAAAATACTTTTGAGATAAATGGAAATGAAGATGCAGAATGCCAACACTAACAAAATGCAGCTGCAAAAGCAGTGCTTAGAAAGACATTTATAGCCATAAATGCCTATAATAAAAAAATGAGAAAGATCTCAAATCAGTACAATAACCATCTATGTTAAGACACTCGAGAGAAAAGACAAACTAAACCCAAAGCAAACAGAATATAGGAATAAAGACCAGAGTAGAGGTAAAATGAAAAATGAATAGAAAAAAATGGATAAGATTAATGAAACCAAAAGTAGGTTATTTGAAAAGATCAAAATTGACAACCTTTAAGAGTACAAACTTCCAGTTATACAATGAGTAAGTTATGGATATCTAGCATACAACACAGTGATTATAGTTATTAATACTGTATTTTACACTACTTCAAAGTTGCTAAAACTGTACATCTTAAGTGTTATCACCACAAAAAATAGATGATAATTATGTGATATGAAGAAGGTCTTAGCTAATGCTACTGTGGTAATAATTTTATAATACATAAGTATACCAAATCAACACACTGCATACCTTAAACTTATACAATATTGTATGTCAATTATATCTCAAAAAAGATAGAAAAAATGAACACACCTTTAGCAAGACTTATTAATAAATGAAGAGAGGAGACTCAAATCGCTAAAATCAGGAATGAAAGAGAGGACATTACTACTCATCTTACAGAAATAAAAGTGATTATTATGGAATATTATGAACAGTGTATGCTAATGTTAGATAACTTAGATGAAATGAACAAATTACTGAAAAGATAAAAACTACTCAAACTGATTCAAGAAGGAATAAACAAATTGAATAGATCTATAACAAGTAAAGAGACTGAATTAGTAATCAAAAAACTATCCACAAAGGAAAGCCCCGGCCCAGATGGCTTCACTGCTGAATTCTGCCAAATGTTTAAATAAGAATTGATATCAATTTTTCATAAAAAATAGAACAGGAAGGAACACTTCCCAACTCATTCTATGAAGCTCTAGTAATCCAAACCTGACAAAAAAATCAGAAGAAAAAAACTACAGACCAGCATCTCTTAAGAATATAGGTACAAAACTACTCACAAAGTAACCAGCAAACTAAATCCAGCAGTACATAAAGAGGATTATATATCATGACCAAGTTGAATATAGTCCAGCTAAAATATTCATACTTAATGGTAAATACTGAATGCTTTCTCTTCAAGATCAGGAACAAGACAAGGATGTCCTCTTTCATTACTTCTATTCCACATTATACTGAAGGTCCTAGTGAAGCCAATTAGGCAAGAAAATGAAGTGAATGACATCCAGATTGGAAAGGAAGAAATAAAATGCCATTGGTTGACAACATGACCTTGTGTAACGAAAAGCCTAGGGAACTGTTTAATAATCATTACAACTAGTAAGTCCAAAAGGTTGAAAAGAGGCAGAAAAGACTCTCAACACACAAAAAGTTTATTGTGACTCTATACACTTACAATTTATAATCCCAAAAGAAAATTAAGAAAACAATTCCACTTACAAGAGTATCAAAAATAACAAAATATGTAGGAATAAATTTAACAAAGAAGTGTAAAACCTGTACCCTGAAAAGCACAAATCATTGTTGAAAGAAATTAAAGATCTAAATACGTGGAAAGGCTGGTGTTCATGGATCAGAAGATTTAATATTGTTAACATGGCCATGTTCTTCAACTTGCTCTATAGATTCAATGCAATCTTGGTCATAATTTTCCAACTGAATTCATGGTAAACATGTGTATTATAAGATATCATGAGATAATCAGTGTAAAAAAGCAAACAAAGCCCTTTCTGGTCAAAGAAATTTGGAAAAATAAGTTAGCCAAAATTAAACAATTTTATTTAATGCAGGACTTTTCAGCAACATTAATATGCTCAAGAGCACTGTCATTTGGCATTTTCCAAACTTATTTAGCTACAGATGCCTTTTTGGGGGACCATGTATTAATATGCCAAGGGCCATTAGTGTTCTCCAACACACATTTTGAGAAATACTGTCCCAGGGGATATTAATTCACTCTGTTAATCTACTTCTTATTGTCTCCCTAACTGACACAATGAGCAGTCAGTCAGGAAGAAGGGGGAGTCAGAAAACCAATGCCTGGTTCTGACCAATGAAAGAAAAAAGAAAATCAAGTCCATGTGCATAAGCACACGTATCTTAGCCTTTTATTAAATTGAAAGCTTCATTGACTGTATTTATTTATGATCACCTCTCAAAAGGATTGCTGGAAAGTGTCACACAAACTGACCATTTGAATCACACTCACTGCTTTTTAGTGACTGGGCAAAAAGATTTTGTACAATGTATAGATGCTAGTGAATGATGAATGGCTTCTCTTATTAGTCCAAAGTTCACAGCTCTTCCAAATTGCCTAATAGCATTCTGGGAACCAATTAACACACCAAAACAAGGATATGTCATTGTAATCAGCAAAATCTAGAGTGGAGGATCTCTACAGGTCAAATAATCTAGGTTTATCCAATTAATAAAGAACATAAAAAGAGATGTGGGGAGAACATTTAGACTAAGAAATACTTTAAAAACACTATTTTAAAAATGGGCAAAATTAATTATAGTGTTTAAAGATACACATTTGGGGAAGGAAATGCAAAGACATCACAACTATGAAAATCAGAATAGAGGTAAATTTTATGAAGGAAAGAAGGATTTGTGGTTGATAACGGCAATGTGGAGAGCTTCTGGAATGGCTGCCAAAGCTCTATTCTTTGATCTTTGCAATGGCTCACCTTTTAACAATTCATTATGTTATGTATAACAATCCATGTTATAGCATTATAACAATCCATAACATTATAATCATTATGCTATAAGCTGTTTTCTTAATCTGTGTTTAATCTTCTTAATCTGTGTTTTAAAAATGGCTTTATAAATAAGTATGCATCAAAGGTTATATATCCACATTTAATTTCTGCAGAAAACTGACCTTCAGAAGAATGGAGTAGATCTTAACATCTTTCTCCTGATATTCAGTACCTTCCTATGTCACCACATTAAGGTACATACCATTTCCAGATTCACTAAAAGACACCTGCATATAACCTTCTGATGACACTATTTCTTTCATTTCTTCTTTACATATAGAACTAGATAAAGTATTTGTGTTGTGGGCAACTATTTTCTAAAAATGTTTGTTTTATATTGGAACACAGTTGATTAACAAAGTTGTGTTAGTTACAGGTACACAGGAAAATGATTCAGTTATACATATCCATGCATCTATTCTTTTACAAATTCTTTTCCCATTTAGGCTGTTCCAGGGTATTGAGCTGAGTTCCTTGTGCTATATAGTAGGTCCTTGTTGGTTATTTATTTTAAATACCGAGTGTGTACAGGTCAATCTCAAACTGCCCATCTATCACCACTCCCCATTCTTCCACCCTGGTAGGTTTGTTCTCTAAGTTCATGAGTCTGTTTCTGTTTTGTAAATAAGTTCATTTATATAATTTTTTTTTAGATGCTGCATATAAGTGATATCATATGATATTTGTCTTTGACTTACTTCACTTAGTGGTTGGTATGTAGCTGTTTTTTAAAAATAGTTCTAAATAATTCTTTACAGAAGCCATCAAAATTGATTACAAGGTTATTCATTTTATTAAATGCAATAGGACATTCATAATATACTTCTCATGAAGTATGCGATTCAATTTTACCTTGTACAGCAATTAAATTGAGTTTCCGACACTCTGAATAATTAAGTACTAGGATAAAGAAGGACAAGTGATTGAAAAGTTGACTGGAATGATTAAAAGTATCACAAATATTGAAAAGTGTGTTGCAAAATATTCAAAAATAAATTTCTATTATGCTTAGTATAGTAAAAAATATGACAAACTGAACATTACCATACATACTCAAAAATTCGTAAGTAAAATTCTGTTAAATTCAACTGTTTGGATTGTATGGGAACTGAAGAGAAAATAAACTACAAAACAGATAACCATCCATCTCCTTGCTAGTTCTTAGAGACACATATGGCATGACTGGTTGCCAGTATGATTAAATGTGCTAAGTCACTTCAGACATGTCCGACTCTGTGTGACTCGATGGACTGTAGCCCGCCAGGCTCCTCTGTAAATGGGATACTCCAGGCAAAAATACTTGAGTGGGTTGCCATTTCCTACTCCAGGGCATCTTCCTGACCCAAGGATTGGACACACATCTTTTTTTTTTTTTTTCATTTAGTTTTATTAGTTGGAGGCTAATTACTTTACAATATTGTAAAGTTTTTGTCATACATTGACATGAATCAGCCATGGAGTTACATGTATTCCCCATCCCGATCCCCCCTCCCACCTCCCTCTCCACCTGATTCCTCTGGGTCTTCCCAGTGCACCAGGCCTGAGCACTTGTCTCATGCGTCCAGCCTGGGCTGGTGATCTGTTTCACTGTAGATAATATACATGTTTCGATGCTGTTCTCTCGAAACATCCCACCCTCGCCGTCTCCCACAGAGTCCAAAAGTCTGTTCTGTACATCTGTGTCTCTTTCTCTGTTTTGCATATAGGGTTATCGTTATCATCTTTCTAAATTCCATATATATGCGTTAGTATACTGTATTGGTCTTTATCTTTCTGGCTTACTTCACTCTGTATAATGGGCTCCAGTTTCATCCATCTCATTAGAACTGACTCAAAATGAATTCTTTTAATGGCTGAGTAATATTCCATGGTGTATATGTACCACAGCTTTCTTATCCATTCGTCTGCTGATGGGCATCTAGGTTGCTTCCATGTCCTGGCTATTATAAACAGTGCTGTGATGAACATTGGGGTGCACGTGTCTCTTTCAGATCTGGATTCCTCACTGTGAACACACATCTCTTAAATTTCCTGCTTTGGCAGGTGGGCTCTTTACCATTAGCACCACTTGGAATTATTTGGGATTAAATAGTCACCATTTAAATTCAACCGAAAGCCTTTATTGTCTCCATCATTATGCAGGATAAAAATCAGATAATGTGTAAGTCATTCTTTTTACTGTAAAATTTTCAACTATTAATGGAACTCTTTAAAAAACTAAATTGAGAAGTATAACATATTAACCTATTAAGATTACATTATCTATTAGCTACAGAATTTAACCTTCTAGTCACTGGCAAACAAGAGGCAAAGTGCAGACAGGAACAGGGGAAGGGGCAAGGAAGAACTGATATAAAGGACCATGGTGTGGGGCACAGAACACTTTGCTAGGATGATCTAGGTAAGGAAAACCCTGGACTGAATTGCATGACCATTGGAGTTCCCATTCATATTATAATCTATGTAATTGGTATCTGTTGGAAAATACTCTATATAAATAAAAATTTTAACATATCTCCTGAGACCAAGACTGGGGCTGTGCCCTAGAAGATAAAATTTGGAAAGAATGACACTACACTAATTAGTTTGGTAAAAGGAAGCATAGAAGATAAAGACAGGAGGTTGGAAAGGCAAATGTCCCCTCTTGGCCTATGTCATGAGGCAACACTGGCCTTCTTTCTGACCCTTCTCATATCCATAGTGGCACTCTTGAGTAGTATCTGCAATTGTGGGTTTAGTTCTATAAAGAATTATTGTCTCTTACTCTCTTAGGCAAAGAGAACATTTAGGAGTCCTGAGGTCTGGAGTATTTTCAGAACTCATTAGTTAACTGAAGCATGCATAGAGGAAAAAATGTAACTACACAGACATTTGCTTTTGGCTTGATAGAGTAGCTTGTAAGAGATCAATGGTTCCACTGAGAACAATTAGAAAAACTAAAAAAAAAGCTACAAAAAAGAAATGATTTGAAGGATCAGAGAGAGAATGAATCAACAAAGACAAGAGGATCTACACTGCAGAAAGATGAGAAACACAATTTCCTTCAGGCCACTTTTCCTCTCAGGGGATTTGCCAATTCTTAGAAACCTGTGTCAGGCTTACAGAACAAATGGTGGCAGAGAAGTCATCAGAGTTTTAAGCAAACTCAGGAATACGGAGAGAGAATTGAGGTTTAGGCTGCTATGGGAGGCGGATGTGAGCCAGGATGCCAATATTCTTTAGATATGAGATACACACAAAAGAGTGTAGCCAATATCAAACACCTGCTGTCTTTTCAAGACGTTTACTATATAGGGCAAAAGGTTAAGAGGACCACAAAAAGCAGCTAAAAACTAAAGAGACGGTTTTGACAATCTCAAGGTATTGGAGGCATAAAAACTGGAGTTTATGACTTGTTGAAGAAAAGGTCCCTGGGGAGCACCTTAAACTCTTATTAGGAAACTTGAAGTTCCTAATAGTGAGTCAGGAAAGAAACAGTGAGACACATACAAAGATTCCAAAAGAGCTACAAGACGGCTCAGGCTCTTACAGGGTAGAGATAACTTGCTCCTCTGACATTAGCAAGAGGATGGGAGATCCTCCCAGTAGGAAGAAAACATCCACAGCCTCAAAATTCTCATATGCAATGCCCACATTTATTCAAACTTTCCAAGTGCAGCAAGAAGCAGGATCAAGAAAAAAACAGGTAATAGAAACAGATCTATAGTTGACCCAGATATTGGCACTATTGTCACTGACTTTAAATCACTGGGATTATTAATGTAGTCAAGAAAATAAATGACAAGAGTGTCAAGTGGAAGCTGCAGAACAGAAAGCACAATGACTAAAACTTATAAGTCTATTCAATGGGTTTAATAGTAGACAGAACTCAACTCAAGAGATTTTGTGACCTGGGAGATCAATCAACAGAAAATATCAAAACTCAAGCACAAGATTTAGAAAAAAAAGAAAAAAAGAGAGCATAAAAGACATATATGAACATAATGCAAACTTTCAATAACACGTGACTGGAGTCCAGATGGAGAGGAGACAGAAAATGGAGCAAAAGCAATTAACTGAAAAAATTTTGGCTGAGATTTTTTCAAAATGATAAAAAGATGTCAAGTTAAAGATTTAAGAAGCAGTATGATCTCACAACAAAAGAAATCTATCTAGGTGTTGGTCCTTTATTGGACTGGAACCTGGTGGTCTGGAGTTGACAATGAGAGAGTGAAAGAAGAAAAGAGGCGAATATTCCCTGGGTTACGCAGCTGGCTTTCACGCTCCAGGGAATCAGCCAGAAATAGAGAGAGAGAGAGAGAGAGAGAAAGAAAGACATGGGGACCCAAGCTCTGATGGAGCAAAGGTGTTTTAATCAACATGGTGTGGGCATATATACTGTCTTACAAGGTAGTTATTCTCAGCAAAGATAAAGATTACAATTCCAGACTTACAAAACATAAGGCGATCCCTATTAAAGAGAGAGAGTTGTAAACAATCATTTTACTGTACGGTTCATAAGAAGGAAGAGGGTACTTATCACCATATTGAAAAACTAATGAAGGAAATGTCTGGATTCCTCAGCCCTGGGAAAGGCGGAAAGGTGTGCCTCTCCTCTTAATTCTTGAATATTCAGGAATTAATAAGGACCAGAGGATTCCTGACAGATCCAAAACAGCACACAGGAAGCCTCCTGTTAAATGCTTCCTGACACCTAGGCACAACATAACAAAATGCTGAAAATAAAAATAAAGAGTTAATCTTAAAAACAGCCACAGAATAAAAGACACATTTCCTCAGCATAAATAACTGAAGCCATAAGATGTGGCACAATGTCCCTAAAAGACTGAGAGAGAAAAAACTAACAACCCAGATTCCTATACAAGCAAAAATACCTTTTAAAAGTGAAAATGAAATGAAGACATTTCCAGACAGAAATAAGTAGAGAATTTGTCAAGACTAGAAATGCACTAAAATACATAATAAATGGAGTTCTTCAGGGAGAAGAAAATTGGTCCTGATCCTAGAAGGAAATACAAGACTGTAGAAAGAAAGAAAGACCAAAAGAATGAACAAAAAATATTCACAGATAAAAATAAATACTGAAAGGAACATGAAAAATGCCCACCAAGTCAAACAAAAGAGGAGGAGATAGGGAATCTACCCGAAAAAGAATTTAGAATAATGATAATAAAAATGATCCAAAATCTTGAAAACAAAATGGAGTTACAGATAAATAGCCTGGAGACAAAGATTGAAAAGATACAAGAATTGTTTAATAAAGACCTAGAAGAAATAAAAAAGAGTCAATTAAAAATGAACAATGCAATGAATGAGATCAAAAACACTTTGGAGGGAAACAAGAGTAGAATAACGGAGGCAGAAGATAGGATAAGTGAGGTAGAAGATAAAATGGTGGAAATAAATGAAGCAGAGAGAAAAAAAGAAAAAAGGATCAAAAGAAATGAGGACAACCTCAGGGACCTCTGGGACAATGTGAAACGCCCCAACATTCGAATCATAGGAGTCCCAGAAGAAGAAGACAAAAAGAAAGGCCATGAGAAAATACTCGAGGAGATAATAGCTGAAAACTTCCCTAAAATGGGGAAGGAAATAGCCACCCAAGTCCAAGAAACCCAGAGAGTCCCAAACAGGATAAACCCAAGGCGAAACACCCCAAGACACATATTAATCAAACTAACAAAGATCAAACACAAAGAACAAATATTAAAAGCAGCAAGGGAAAAACAACAAATAACACACAAAGGGATTCCCATAAGGATAACAGCTGACCTATCAATAGAAACCCTCCAGGCCAGAAGGGAATGGCAGGACGTCCTGAAAGTAATGAAAGAGAATAACCTACAACCTAGATTACTGTATCCAGCAAGGATCTCATTCAGATATGAAGGAGAACTC
This sequence comes from Cervus canadensis, assembly GCF_019320065.1. Classification (NCBI taxonomy): domain Eukaryota; kingdom Metazoa; phylum Chordata; class Mammalia; order Artiodactyla; family Cervidae; genus Cervus; species Cervus canadensis. The sequence goes on along the minus strand of NC_057389.1, from coordinate 83,840,296 downwards.
AAAAGCTTTACAGATAAGCAAAAGCTGAGAGAATTCAGCACCACCAAACCAGCTCTTCAACAAATGCTAACGGATCTTCTCTAGACAGGAAATGCAGAAAGGTTGTATAAACGTGAACCCAAAACAACAAAGTAAATGGCAATGGGACCACACCTATCAATAATTACCTTAAATGTAAATGGGTTGAATGCCCCAACCAAAAGACAAAGATTGGCTGAATGGATACAAAAACAAGACCCCCATATATGCTGTCTACAAGAGACCCACCTCAAAACAAGAGACACATACAGACTAAAAGTGAAGGGCTGGAAAAAAAATATTTCATGCAAACGGAGACCAAAAGAAAGCAGGAGTCGCAATACTCATATCAGATAAAATAGACTTTCAAATAAAGGATGTGAAAAGAGACAAAGAAGGACACGACATAATGATCAAAGGATCAATCCAAGAAGAAGATATAACAATTATAAATATATATGCACCCAACATAGAG